>NW_023994769.1:0-72500 GCF_015586225.1 Lucilia sericata
ATTGTAATACGATTCGACACCGTCAAAAAATACGGGTTTGTCATTCGTGGTTCTCATTAGATACTAAAATGATCTAGCTTTGTCTGTTCGAGCTAAGAATGCTATAATGCTAACATTTTCCACAAATACCTCTAATTAATACAAGTTGTTTGGTATTGAAATGGAAAAGATTTGAACAGGAGATTTGTCTTCAGCCAAAATGGCGGAAGTTTTGGAAATACGAATATTTATGGGAAAAAAGGGAAAATCCGGTAACTTCATATCTCCTAGTCTGAAAAAGGTGAAACAAAACTTTAATACCCACCGTAGTTCATTAAAAAAATAAGTGGACAGGTGTCCGGTACTTTTTATAGCCTATATTACTATAGTGGGGAGGGTATTAGGCGTATTTGCTGATGTTAGTAAAATCCAAAATATTGGTTCTATAGCTTAAAGTCTACCAATCGGCTCAAAATCAATTTCTGAGTCGATTTAGCTATGTCCGTCTGTGTGTCCATGATGAAATTTGCCACATACTCCACTCTTGACCCAAGGACGAAGCCTATTGAAAATGATTAAAATCGGTCCATTATTTTGTATACCCCCATACAACCTCACCCCCCGAATAGGGCTTTTAAGTTCATTAATATGTAAAATGTTCTTGTATCACTTCAAAAATCGGCAAACACTTAGTTTTATATAAGTCTTACTGATACTGCTGATATTCATAAAGATTGGACCTCATTGGACAAATGAGGTTCAGAAAATGACTTGATGGTCAAAATTAATTAATTATTAACACAAATATTACGATGATATTCTTCATAAATAACTGATGTAAACGTAAATCCCTCTACCAAAATTTATAAGGATAGGATCATATTAACCCCCTGCCCTCATATAATCATTTCTTTTCATTCGTATTGTATAGAAAACTTAATACGAATTCTGTACCTTGGAATATTCGGACGTTTAATTGTACTTTTTTTTTGGTACTTTTTTTTCATAAATTATAGTTTTTTGTTTATTGAATGAATGAATTGAACATGAATAGGTACATAATACATGGGTTCCCACTACGATATTGCAACTTTTTAAAGCTAAATGTTTTTTCCCGTAAAGGGAAGAAAAAAGTACCAAAAAGGGCTAAAACGGGAAATTTGATTTAATTGAAACTTATTGAGCCAGTTTTGATAAAATTGGTAATTTTAGTAATACTAAATATTCCAAAAGGGAGTAATTTGGAACTCTGGTAACAAGGACTAAGATACTTTTTCGTTTTTCATAAGGCACTTTTTTAATTTTCTACAATATTGAACCTAGAAACATGAAATTAAGAGCTAATTAAAGGGGACTTTTTGGTGCTGTTTTCGGAGATAAATGAGAACCTATGAAATGGTACTTTGGTACTTTTTCATTCAGGTACTTTTAGAATTTTCTACAATATTGAACCTAGAAACATGAAATTAAACTTGTAGAGCCCGTGCTAAATGAGATACTATAAAAAGGGACTTTTTAGTACTTTTAATTCTTTACTGGTACTTCTTTAGTAAGTCTACAATATTGAATATAGAAATATGGAATGAAGACCTTATAAAAGGAGATTTTGTGGTATTTTTTCTTTTATAAAAAGGTACATTTTTGAATTTCTAAAGCCTGAAGTAAAGAGAATTTTTGGTACTTTTTCGTTGTCAAAAGGTACAAATTTATGGTGTCCTGATTGATTGAAAAGCTATACAAAATAAATAATGGTAAATAAATGGTAAATATACATTCTTTTCGTCGATTTAGTTTGATCTAGCGAAAGAGCGTATAAAAGGGGATTTTTTGGTACTTTTTTTTGGTCTTTAAATGGTATTTTTTGAGTTTTCTATAACACATATTGAACCTAGAACAAGAAATGAAGCCCAGGGCGTTCGTTAGAACCTATAAAACTGAACCTTAAATTAACAGCTTATAAAAGGGGATTTTTCCTTTTTCGTTTATCAAAAGGTACTTTTTTGAATTTTCTAAAGCCCGAAGTAAACAACAACCTATATAAGGGGAATTTTTGGTAATTTTTCGTTTATCAAATGGCGTTTTTTTGAATTTTAAACTTGCATCACACTGATTGAATGAAAAACAAGTAAGAAAGTATAGTCGGGCGAGGCCGACCATATGATACCCTACACCAGTTATGAATATTAAATGTGATTTATTTTTCATAGTAAGCATTTATTTTCAATATTCCCTTGTTCCGATACATTTAAGCAATTTATGGATGAAAAACTAATTTTCTGAAAGAGGCTTTATATGGGGGCTAGGGGCAAATATGGATCAAGCCCGATAAAATTTTGTGAATATATTTATATTTACATAATATTTTATTGTGCTGAATTTCATCACGAATTTGTGTTTATAAGTTAATTTGGGACATTCAAGTAATTTTCTGAAGGGGACTTTGTATGGGAGCTAGGGTCAAATGGGGCCCGATCTTTATGAAATTTGGCAGGGTCATCAAGACTTCTATAAAACTTAGTTGTGCCGTATTTTTATCGATATATGTATCTGTATATTTAACACAATTATGAGCTCAAAAGCCCTTTCGGGGGGTTCTGTTTCTATGGGGGCTAGGCGAAATAATGGACCGATTTTAACCATTTTCAATAGGCGTCCTTGGGTCAAATAAAACGTGCATGCCAAATTTCATCCAATTATCTTGAAAATTGCGACCTGTACCTTGCGCACAAGGTTTACATGGACAGCCAGCCAGACGGACGGACGGACATAGCTTAATCGACTCAGAAAACGATTCTAAGCCGATTGGTATACTTTAAGGTGGGTCTAGGACGAATATTTTTGTATGTTACAAATATCAGCACAAATCCAATATACCCTCCCCACTAAGTGGTGTAGGGTATAACTATAAGAAGGGACTTTCTGGTACTTTTTTTTGCTCTAATTGGTACCTTTATTGGGACTATAATCATAAAATCAAATTCATTGTGTCCTGATTAATTGAAAAGCTATAAAATAGAACTTTTAGGTAAATATACCTTCTTGTCGTCGAATAAGTTTGATCTGCTAAAAGTGCCTTAAGTCGTATGGGTATAATCAAATAGCACCCTATACCATATCAACAGTTTCCAATATCTCACAATTAATCATTTAATAACTCATCAATAATCCATATTTTCTTTATTCTTACAGATTTAACATAATTTTTTTAACAAAACTGTGAGGTAAGTGACAATTATTTCTTTTTTATATAAATTTTTTATCGCTCCTCCATTAGCGCGATGCAAATTAAGTTGCCTTATTAAATGGGCGTATTTACAATTCTATTAAAACTTTAGATATTTAAGGGGTCACATACAGCACGATTAATTGTCTGTGTATTTTTGTTGTTTGTTTTTGCTTTTTGGTGTTGATGGAATAATTAAATGATTGATTAATTTGTCTTGTCTTAAGCGATGTTTACAATGAATGTTTAATTTTTTTATGGTTTATGGCCTGGTTAACAATCAATTTAAAAAACACCTTTTTTTATTTAAATGTAAAGAAAGAAAAAAATTGTTGTAAAAAAAGTCGTGACGATGACAATGAGTTGGATAGATGGATGGATGGATGTTGTTAATGATGATGGTTGAGGTTTGTGCTCATGAGTTATACTAGAGTAGAGTTTTAGTCATGTTGGTGATGGCGACGATGTTGGCTTTGAAAGTGATAAATTTGTAACGTTTTTTTTTGTTTTGTACATGATTCGATGGTTCGTTGGTTTGTTTATAAATGATGTACAACATGTTTCCCTAAAAGTGTTAGTATGTATGTGTGGGAAAGGGGTACTTACCATCTTGTACAACAGGCCAAGATAATCACAATAATTAAATGCAAATGCAGGTGTAGGCAACGAGGCGTTACAGTTAAATTTCCCGTTGTTGTTGTTGTATGCAGATGAATAGTTGTTGTTGTTGTCGTTGCTGCTGTGATAGTATTTCGATTTCTTTTGTTGTTGCTGCTGTTTGTTGACGATGTTAATGATTGTATAGCAGCTACTGATGAAAAATTGTTCAATGTTGTTGTTGTTGTTGTTGGCAATGTTGATGATTTGTTGATTTGTGAATGCTTTTGGCATTGCTGTAGTTGTTGTCGTCGTTGTGTGGGAAATTTGTATGATTTGTATGATTGTTGTTGCAGTTGTTGTTGTTTAATAGTTTTTGTTGTATTTGTAATTGTGTTAATTCGGGCAATACAAACATTGCTAATTCTTTTGTAAATTTGTTGTAATTGCTTTAATTGCTGCTCTTGGTCCTGCCGCTGTTTTTTTAGTTGCTCTCTTTTTAGCAATTGTTGTCGTTTTTTGTGCTGTGGCTGCTGCTTCTGTTGGGTTTGAGTTTTCACTTGCTGCTGTTGCTGGTACTTTGTTAGTTTTTTGTTGTCGTTGTTATGGTTGCAGTTGTTTCTTTGCTGTATTTTAATAATAACACAAACACTCTGACATGGCTCAATAAAAATTCTTGTAATTTTAAAAATGGCCGTAAACATTTTTGCGGTAACAACGGCCCAAAATACAATTTAAACATTGAATATTTCAACATTTAGTCAATTTTAACTCTTTTTTTCTTTTGGTTTGTTGCACTGTTTTGTGTGATTTGTTATTTTTATTTTAAATTTTCAACTCAGATTTATTTTCACATATTTTTTTTTTTTGGTTTTTTGCCACTGATGAGGCTTAATTATAAATAATTATTTGTTTTTTTTTAATTTTTTCTTCAAAATTTAGTTGAAATCATTAACAAATTACAAAATTGTTTTGTTTTTATTTTATAATTCTTATTTAGTTGTCGTTGTTGTTTCTTAACTTAAAAAAAATTGAACAACTGTTTAAGAGTGACGCTAACTGACTGTTTGTTGGTTGTTTTGTCTTCTTGTTGGCGGTTGTTTGGTTGGTTGGTTGTTCTTAACTCAACTAAAGTGTCTGTGTTTTACTTCTGTGTATTTTTTATAAAGATTTGTTGTTCTTTTTTGTTTTGATTTTTGGTATAAAAGTGTTGAAGTTTAGAGCTGTTGTTTTTGTTGTTATTATTGGGCGGTATTTTTTTGAGGTTTTTATGTTGCTGCTATTGACTTATGTACTTATTTATGTATTGCTTTTCCTTTGTTTTATTTCTTTTATTATAACTACATACACATACACACATGTATTCTCATTATATACTATTTGTTTATTTATTATTTCGTTGTTTAATCACTTTACTGTTTTAGTCATTTTTTGTTTTTTTTCAAAATCACTTTTCTAGTTCAGTTTCATTTTTCATTTGTCAGATTAGTTTCCTTTTTTATTTAATAAATGATGTTTTAAAATTGTTCTTATATTTGCAATGTTTTTTTATTTTGATTTATTTCATATTACTCATACGCCTATGGGCAAAGGTATACACTTTAGTATGTTTAAAAAATTTTATTCTTAAAACTATAATTTATATTTTAAATCCAGCTTAAATAAATGAATTATTTTAGTTTAATATAATATTGTCTAAATATTGATTAAAAACCAAAACACACTTAATAAAACTAAATGTTTATAATCGCTTAAGCCGATTCGTTTGAAATCAAGAGATTTAAGAAATTTTTATAATTTTATTTGAAAATAACAATTTTCTGCGAAAATGAAATATCGTTTAAGGAAAATTTAAAAAAAGAATTATCCCACTTATTCTAATGCAAAGGCATGAACTTCATTATCATATATTTTCTAAACCAATTATCCGATTTTATTAATCTTGGTCTCAAATTAATGGTTATATCTTAAAGTTTAACAGTTCTGTAGAAAAAACATAATGCCTTTGAGAGAAAAATCTTAAAAAAGTATGGTTTCCTCTTAAACCAAGTTCAAAATTCTTGATTCAAGTACGGATCAGTTTCGTTCAAAGTATTTCTTACTGTGATCTTTCGGTTAGATTTAAACTTTGAAATATATACATGATTTTAGATAAAAATAAGATTGATTTAAGAATGTAAAATATTGAGGTCTATTATGATTCCCTAAAAAAAATAACTAACATCTTTAGAACTGGTTCTTAGAGAGCGTTATGATATGATACTACTTTTTTATACCCACGATCAAAAAAGATGGGGGATATATTGATTTTGTCATTCCGTTTGTAACACATCGAAATATTGATCATAGACCCACAAAAGTATATATATATTCCTTATTAAAGTCCTTATAAATTCTAAGACGATCTAGCCATGTCTGTCCGTCCGACCGTCTGTCCATCTGTCCGTCTGTTCGTGCGTCCGTCTATATGTCTGTTGAAAGCACGATTGGGTCCGAACGGAATGAGCTAGAGAGTTGAAATTTTTCACAAATATTTCTTATAGGTAAGGTTTATTTCGTATTGAAAATGGGCAATATAGGTCCACGTTTTCGCATAGCCCCCATACAAGTGGCCCCCCGAAAAACAGCTTTAACAATCATAACTGTTCATAAAAATGCAAGTATAGCAATAAAATTCGACATAAATAATTATATGAGCCAAATTCCCTCCACTAAATTTTATGAGGATCGGTCCATAATTGAGCCTAGCCCCTATATATGTATGTCCCCCTCAGAAAATGACTTTAACGCTCACTACTGGCTTGAAAATACGAGTATAGCGCTGAAATTCGTCATAACTAAGTTTCTTACGAGCACAAATCTCTCTAGCGAATATTATGAGAATCGGTCTATAATTGACCCTACCCTCAATATAAGCCCCCCTCAGAAAATGAATTTAACACTCACTACTGGCTTGAAAATACTAGTATAGCGCTGAAATTCAACATATGTAAGTAAGTTTCTTACTAGCACAAATCTCTCTACCGAATTTTATGAGAATCGGTCCATAATTGACCCTACTCCCTATATAAGATCCCCCTCAGAAAATGAATTTAACGCTCACTACTGTCTTAGGGTTTGATGGTGGGTATATAAGATTCAGCATAGTCGAATATAACACTCTTACTTGTTCAAAATGTTCTGGAAACAGTTCTTTAATCAATGATTTTTGTTCGAATTAATCAAACTCGTAACTGTTCGAAATTATTAAGATTAGCACATATTTGAAGAAACTGTCGAAGAATTACTTTCATTTATAGAATTTTATTAAGAAAACTTACTTAATTTTCTTAAATTTGTGATAATACTCCAGATACAATGCAATTAGAGATCTGTTTAATTCTCTCGAGTTCTGTTTTATGGATAAATATGTTAATAATTTAAATTTTTTCAACTGGTTCCAAGAAGTTGTTTCAGAACTAGTATGTTACAAGTGTAATACCAATATATAATTAGTTTCAAAGAATTAGTTTATTTCAAAACTCTTGAGAAGTATTTTAGAACCACAGCAATGTTTCGAGAAACAAGTTCCTGAAGTAATTGCGTCTCCACTAGTTCCAAGTTTGCTGTTAAAAAATCTGAAGTGATTATGTTTTAGAATAAGTTATACATATTTTCCGGTCTTGTGCTTTTCTCATCTTATATTATTAACTAAAATTTTACCATTTTCTTCAATAAAAAATTGGAAAAAGTCGAAGCCCAAACTTTTCTGAAGAGCTAAATACGAATTTGGCTTTAGAATTTATTCATCACATCCGTTTTTTCCAGATATCATGTCATGAAGATTGATAAAACCCCCGATTTTGGTCATATTTGAGATGCTGTAACAGCACGAAAATATCTTAATTGTAAAATCTAATATGGCATCTGAAAGTCTAAACTTTCGTCTTCAAATTTATGACACGATATTTGGGATACCTAATGTGATGAATAAATTTTGAGATCATATTCGGATTCAGCGCTGCTTGTATGAAAAGATTTTGATAAATTCTTAATTATTTGAAATTTGCAATTAGTTTACATTTTTGGAAATTTTGTCTTTTTTATAGAATTTTCTCCTCAAATTTCCTATTTATAGGGAATTCCTGAAAATTCCGTATTTCAAGATCAAAAAAGTTGAGCAATATTTTCTCGAATTTTATAGACTTTTGAGGAAAAAGTAAGAAAACTAAATTTTGAATTATTAAAAGATAAAAAAAACTTCTTTAAAATAAGATTTCAATTTTAAATTTACATTTAATTTGATATTTCAATTAAAATTTAAATTTTAAACAAAAATTTTTAAATGCAAGAAATAGTTTAAACATAATTTTAAAATGAGTTGTCTATAATTTTTTACTTTTTTGGATTTAAAATTAAATTAATTTTTAAATTAATTTCACATTTTTCTATATTTGGTCTTACATTTAATCTATTAAATCAGTTTTTTTACACAAAATTCCATTATTTAAATTTATATAATATTATTTATTAATATTAGATCGCGATCGCTTTTTGAATTAATAAAATTTCTCACAATAACTTATTTATGGTTTTTTTTTATACACTGTTATAAGGTTTTTATATTTTAAATTTTTATTAAAATTTAAATGAAATTCTTAATATTTTTATTTAAATAAATTATTTGAAATCTCAATTTTTTCAGTTATTTAAAAATTTATGAATTTAAAGAAATCTCTTTAAATAAATTTCATCACTTCTTTAATGTTATAGAATGTTTTTCTTAAATTTCTTAAATTTTCTCTCAACACTTTATGTTTTTATATAAAAGATGTTTCAATATTAATTTGAAAATTGTCCGTTAGAAACATCCTTGCACGGAGATGGATTAAAATATTCTGAAACAAAATGTTACAAAATTTCCAACATGCAAATTGTACTCTTGTTTGGTTCTTTATTTTTACATTTTTTTTATGTTTTAACTAATAAATTAGCAGCAACAACAATAAATAACAATATAGTAGTTATACGAAACGACGACAAAACGCTCTCTCACACATCGTTAAAGTTAGAAACATGTAGAAAAAGAAGAAGAAACAGAAGGAGCAGCAGTAGAAGCTGCATATCCTGTAAATTAAATAAATTCTATAATGGTTGTGCGCGTGGCAAACGTCCTTGTTGGGGTGCGTATAAACAACGAATGATACAAAAGTTTTAAACACACGAAAGCAACAACGACAACAACAATAACTAAAACACAACAAAAGAAGGATATTAAAGCCTTTACACAAGTAACCACAATGACAATAACAAAAACAACAGCAGCAACAACAATAAGACAGCAGGATGCCCGAACATTAAAACAAAAAAACGAACAACAACAATATAAACAAAACGATGAACAGGATTAGAAACAGATACAGCGAAACAACAACAATAACAACCACAACATTTGAAAGGAAAACAATAAAATATAAATCTCCTCATGCATCGAATATTGTCAGTCATCACTGACTGATTCACATTGCATTCATGCATGATGAAATGCACTTGCACAACAGAAGAATTTGCAAAATTTTTTTTTTGATTTTTTTCGTATTCCTGCATTTGCATCTACAGAATGCATCCAAGGAATGTGCAATTCTAGAATTGTTATGCATATTTCTCTATTGTTGTTATTGCTGTTGCATTTAGAGGAAGGCAGAAAAAAAAAGGAATATTTATTTGGTTTAAAGCAAAATATAAATGATAAAAATGTTTGGATGGTTGAATGCCTGCATCCATGCGTATGTATTTCAATTGCACCTTAATTAACTGCATTTTTCGTTTTTTTTTTTGTTTTTGATCAAAGATTAAAGAAAATTCAAATTGTTTGAAATTAACACGTTTCATTGATATAAATAATGAAAAAATGGTTAAAAATAGAAAAAGTGCCACATCTCACTTTCTCATGATAAAATGCAAGGAGAAATCCTACTTGAGACGCTTTATTTTTTTCTCCATCTCTCAGACTTTATTTTCACTCTTTCTTCCTCTTGGTTTAGTTTAGCTAATAAATCGCTTCATTTAAAACAATTACTCTTTGATTCCTGCTGTTTTTTTAACTTTAAATCCTGTGTCAGAGCTTTTAAAGGATGAAATATGTATTTTAGTTCACATTCTTTGATGAAAATATTATTATTTTTATTCAGAAAAGATTTCATTTTGAGAAAACTTTTTTCTATAGAAAAAAGCTATTCTCAAAAACAAGCTTCGTTTTAGAAACCGAATTTCAATTCTAATTCAGTTCTAGTTTAGTTCTAGTTCAGTTCTAGTTTAGTTCTAGTTCAGTTCTAGTTCAGTTCTAGTTCAGTTCTAGTTCAGTTCTAGTTCAGTTCTAGTTCAGTTCTAGTTCAGTTCTAGTTCAGTTCTAGTTCAGTTCTAGTTCAGTTCTAGTTCAGTTCTAGTTCAGTTCTAGTTCGTCTAGTTCAGTTCTAGTTCAGTTCTAGTTCAGTTCTAGTTCAGTTCTAGTTCAGTTCTAGTTCAGTTCTAGTTCAGTTCTAGTTCAGTTCTAGTTCAGTTCTAGTTCAGTTCTAGTTCAGTTCTAGTTCAGTTCTAGTTTCAGTTCTAGTTCAGTTCTAGTTCAGTTCTAGTTCAGTTCTAGTTCAGTTCTAGTTCAGTTCTAGTTCAGTTCTAGTTCAGTTCTAGTTCAGTTCTAGTTCAGTTCTAGTTCAGTTCTAGTTCAGTTCTAGTTCAGTTCTAGTTCAGTTCTAGTTCAGTTCTAGTTCAGTTCTAGTTCAGTTCTAGTTCTAGTTCAGTTCTAGTTCAGTTCTAGTCAGTTCTAGTTCAGTTCTAGTTCAGTTCTAGTTCAGTTCTAGTTCAGTTCTAGTTCAGTTCTTGTTCAGTTCTATGTTCAGTTCTAGTTCAGTTCTAGTTCAGTTCTAGTTCAGTTCTCAGTTAAGTTCTAGTTAAGTTCTAGTTCAGTTCTAGTTCAGTTCTAGTTCAGTTCTAGTTAGTTCTAGTTCAGTTCTAGTTCAGTTCTAGTTCAGTCTAGTTCAGTTCTAGTTCTGTTCTAGTCTGTCTAGTTCTGTTCTAGTTCTGTTCTAGTTCTGTTCTAGTTCTGTTCTAGTTCTGTTCTAGTTCTGTTCTAGTTCTTTCTAGTTCTGTTCTATTTCTGTTCTAGTTCTGTTCTAGTTCTGTTCTAGTTCTGTTCTTAGTTCAGTTCAAGATCAGTTCTAATTCTGTTTCTCACAAAAAATCTTGTTTTTTTTTTTTAAAAGCATTTTTTATGAAAAATTGACATGCAAGGAAAAAGATAGCCAAATACCATAAAATGCGTCTTTGTAAAATAAAAATATGAAGAGAAATTTTCTGTTAAAAATAATTTTAAACGAACTTATATAAATTTCACTCCTTTCTATATCTGTTCCATATTAAATCTATATTGTCTTGTCTTTATTTATTATTAAATCATCAAACGATTAAGGGTTTCCTTGCCATGTGTTCAACAATTTGACAAGGACATCCCTGTAGTCTGAGTGGCTCTTCAGGACTGAATGAATAAATAAATAACAAAAAAATGCTAAAAAATTGTAACTAAAAAAACAACATCAAAGGATTTTTATAAAACCATTAACATGAAAATACCAAAAATAAAAGAAAAAACACTAACAGCAGCAGCAGGAGCAAAAGTAAAGCGTAGAATGAAATGAAAACGAGATCAGAGGCCATCGTCATCCTTATCGTGTCGTCGCCGTGTCTAACTGGTTCACGCATAAATATTTTGTATATGCGGAAGCACAAAAATGATGCTAATTTCAAGATGAATTTCTAATTTTGAATATTCTGGGCTAAAAGACAAACTGTGAGACGGCTAAGGAGAGGGGGGAGCTAAAGGCAGTTAGTTGGAGTAACAGTCCTACTCCATATGCAGCAGGAATTATTTAATTGATTGTTGTTGTAGGTTTTTTTTCTCTTTTTTTGTAGTTTAATGCCGCTTGCCGCATTTCATGTCCATGTGTTAAGCCATATTGAGTTGAGTGAGTCAAGTAAAAGTCTTTAACTTGTACATGATTATCCCCATCTATCTTTTCTATACATTACCACTTTCTATCTCTATCACGGCTTAATGACAAAGTGCAATGTAATGAAAATTTATTAAAATCTAAAGAATCTGGGTCGGCTTTGCTTTTGATTTAATTTTTGTTGTTTTTTTTTATTATTTTAGCTTGAACTTGGTGTTTTAAAGTCTTTTGTTTCACCAATATATACTTTTGAAGGTTGAACAAAAGGACACTTGTTGCCTGATATGTTTGTATTTGAATTTTTCTTTTTTCTATTTCCTTGAACTTCTACCGAGATACTTTTAGATATAAATTTAAAAATAAATTTATTTAAAATTTTTGCTTTAAAATATGAAGCTGTATGTTGTTATTTTAAGTGTCAGGGATGGAAAATTGTATACGTATAAAAAAATTAGCAGAATGGAATAAAAGGAACAAATTAAAATTTATTTACAACACTTTATTTATAACACAGTTCTAGTTTAGTTCCAGTTCAGTTCTAGTTCAGTTCTAGTTCAGTTCTAGTTCAGTTCTAGTTCAGTTCTAGTTCAGTTCTAGTTCAGTTCTAGTTCAGTTCTTGTTCAGTTCTAGATCAGTTCTAGTTCAGCTCTAGTTCAGTTCTAGTTCAGTTCTAGTTCAGTTCTAGTTCAGTTTTAGTTCAGTTCTAGTTCAGTTCTAGTTCAGTTCTAGTTCTAGTTCAGTTCTAGTTCAGTTCTAGTTCAGTTCTAGTTCAGTTCTAGTTCAGTTCTAGTTCAGTTCTAGTTCAGTTCTAGTTCAGTTCTAGTTCAGTTCTAGTTCAGTTCTAGTTCAGTTCTAGTTCAGTTCTAGTTCAGTTCTAGTTCAGTTCTAGTTCAGTTCTAGTTCAGTTCTAGTTCAGTTCTAGTTCAGTTCTAGTTCAGTTCTAGTTCAGTTCTAGTTCAGTTCTAGTTCAGTTAGTTCAGTTCAGCTAGTTCAGTTCTAGTTCAGTTCTAGTTCAGTTCTAGTTCAGTTCTAGTTCAGTTCTAGTTCAGTTCTAGTTCAGTTCTAGTTCAGTTCTAGTTCAGTTCTAGTTCAGTTCTAGTTCAGTTCTAGTTCAGTTCTAGTTCAGTTCTAGTTCAGTTCTAGTTCAGTTCTAGTTCAGTTCTAGTTCAGTTCTAGTTCAGTTCTAGTTCAGTTCTAGTTCAGTTCTAGTTCAGTTCTAGTTCAGTTCTAGTTCAGTTCTAGTTCAGTTCTAGTTCAGTTCTAGTTCAGTTCTAGTTCAGTTCTAGTTCAGTTCTAGTTCAGTTCTAGTTCAGTTCTAGTTCAGTTCTAGTTCAGTTCTAGTTCAGTTCTAGTTCAGTTCTACTTCAGTTCTAGTTCAGTTCAGTTTAGTTCAGTTCAGTTCTAGTTCAGTTCAGTTCTAGTTCAGTTCAGTTCTAGTTCTAGTTCAGTTCTAGTTCAGTTCTAGTTCAGTTCTAGTTCAGTTCTAGTTCAGTTCTAGTTCAGTTCTAGTTCAGTTCTAGTTCAGTTCTAGTTCAGTTCTAGTTCAGTTCTAGTTAAGTTCTAGTTCAGTTCTAGTTCAGTTCTAGTTCAGTTCTAGTTCAGTTCTAGTTCAGTTCTAGTTCAGTTCTAGTTCAGTTCTAGTTCAGTTCTAGTTCAGTTCTAGTTCAGTTCTAGTTAAGTTCTAGTTCAGTTCTAGTTCAGTTCTAGTTCAGTTCTAGTTCAGTTCTAGTTCAGTTCTAGTTCAGTTCTAGTTCAGTTCTAGTTCAGTTCTAGTTCAGTTCTAGTTCAGTTCAGTTCTAGTTCAGTTCAGTTCAGTTCTAGTTCAGTTCAGTTCAGTTCAGTTCAGTTCAGTTCTAGTTCTAGTTCTAGTTCAGTTTAGTTCAGTTCTAGTTCAGTTCTAGTTCAGTTCTAGTTCAGTTCTAGTTCAGTTCTAGTTCAGTTCTAGTTCAGTTCTAGTTCAGTTCTAGTTCAGTTCTAGTTCAGTTCTAGTTCAGTTCTAGTTCAGTTCTAGTTCAGTTCTAGTAAGTTCTAGTTCAGTTCTAGTTCAGTTCTAGTTCTATTCAGTTCTAGTTCAGTTCTAGTTCAGTTCTAGTTCAGTTCTAGTTCAGTTCTAGTTCAGTTCTAGTTCAGTTCTAGTTCAGTTCTAGTTCAGTTCTAGTTCAGTTCTAGTTCAGTTCTAGTTCAGTTCTAGTTCAGTTCTAGTTCAGTTCTAGTTCAGTTCTAGTTCAGTTCTAGTTCAGTTCTAGTTCAGTTCTAGTTCAGTTCTAGTTCAGTTCTAGTTCAGTTCTAGTTCAGTTCTAGTTCAGTTCTAGTTCAGTTCTAGTTCAGTTCTAGTTCAGTTCTAGTTCAGTTCTAGTTCAGTTCTAGTTCAGTTCTAGTTCAGTTCTAGTTCAGTTCTAGTTCAGTTCTAGTTCAGTTCTAGTTCAGTTCTAGTTCAGTTCTAGTTCAGTTCTAGTTCAGTTCTAGTTCAGTTCTAGTTCAGTTCTAGTTCAGTTCTAGTTCAGTTCTAGTTCAGTTCTAGTTCAGTTCTAGTTCAGTTCTAGTTCAGTTAGTTCAGTTCTAGTTCAGTTCTAGTTCAGTTCTAGTTCAGTTCTAGTTCAGTTCTAGTTCAGTTCTAGTTCAGTTCTAGTTCAGTTCTAGTTCAGTTTCTAGTTCAGTTCTAGTTCAGTCTAGTTCTAGTTCAGTTCTAGTTCAGTTCTAGTTCAGTTCTAGTTCAGTTCTAGTTCAGTTCTAGTTCAGTTCTAGTTCAGTTCTAGTTCAGTTCTAGTTCAGTTCTAGTTCAGTTCTAGTTCAGTTCTAGTTCAGTTCTAGTTCAGTTCTAGTTCAGTTCTAGTTCAGTTCTAGTTCAGTTCTAGTTCAGTTCTAGTTCAGTTCTAGTTCAGTTCTAGTTCAGTTCTAGTTCAGTTCTAGTTCAGTTCTAGTTCAGTTCTAGTTCAGTTCTAGTTCAGTTCTAGTTCAGTTCAAGTTCAGTTCTAGTTCAGTTCTAGTTCAGTTCTAGTTCAGTTCTAGTTCAGTTCTAGTTCAGTTCTAGTTCAGTTCTAGTTCAGTTCTAGTTCAGTTCTAGTTCAGTTCTAGTTCAGTTCTAGTTCAGTTCTAGTTCAGTTCTAGTTCAGTTCTAGTTCAGTTCAGTTCAGTTCAGTTCTAGTTCAGTTCTAGTTCAGTTCTAGTTCAGTTCTAGTTCAGTTCTAGTTCAGTTCTAGTTCAGTTCTAGTTCAGTTCTAGTTAATGATTCTAAGTCGATTGGTATACTTCAAGGTGGGTGTAGGACCAATATTATTGTGCGTTACAAACATCACCACTAAAGTGGTGGAAATAAATTCACCAAAAATTTGATAACTAGAATAATTCAGCAAAACTTTATAATTGTCTAAACGTCTTAAATTTCCCGTTTTTATACCCTTTTATCTAGTACTTTCCCTAAAATTTGTTACTAAAGACCTATACATTTGAATACACTCTTCTTTTTTTCGTTCACGGTGGATGATTTTGGAAAACGTGAGCTTACACACTCGTTTGCCTAAATTAAGCATAAATTATAGGGATTACAGTGACATCAAGATGAAAACAACAAAAAAAAAAAGAAGTATGATGATGTATTTTTGCATTTCGTTTCTTTGTTTATGAAAGTGAAATCGAAAAAAAGGGAAAATGAGTATAATAAATAAATAAAGAAGAACCGTTGCATTAAAAATTCGATCATTTAGCAGTGATAATGTACAACATGTACATATTAAATAAAAACATACAGTAGATGGTCAAAATATTAAGGACAAATAGAGAATGTATCATTAACATGTTTGTAGGGAGAGACATTATTTCTAATAGTTAATGGTTATAGCAAAAGTTGATGAAGTCAGATTTTGTATAATATAAAATTAAATAAAAAAATAAATAAAAATAAGATTAATGGAAATTTAAACAAATTTAAATTAAATAAAAAATAAATTAAATGTTCTTTTAAATTGAGTTGAATTTTTTATCATTTACAATTAAAGGCCTAAAACTTAAACTTGTACTTATTATTTGGCCGTATACTGTTGTCGTTATAAATAAATAAGGTGTGCTGGCAAAGTATTATTGGTATAGTGGTGAATGAGTAAGTTTTATTAAAGTATAATTTACACAACATGATATTTGATGCATTCATTGATAGAGATGTTAATGGGAATAAATCTAAATACATTTCGTTCATGCAATGAAACAGTCCGTCATGAATAACATTTCAGCATCATCATCAACTACGTCTCATCAAAACATTTTTATTAGCTACAACACAAGTCAGATGTGACAAATTATCACATTTTAAGCCTACCAGAGGGAGGAAGGTAAGAAAGGAGGGGTTGAATTGTTGTCTAATTATACTTTTTAAAACACATTTAGTTGAATCTGCATTTATTCCATTTACTGGGTTACAAAAAGGTTTAATGGACACACTGTGATGACAAAGATTATGTGGCTATGTTTAGTTTAAGTGGTGATGGTGATTTGTTGTTATTTTTGTTTTTTTTTTCTAGTGATTTAAATTTGTTTCTCTTGCTTTAGAATTGGGTGGTGAGTGGTGATGTTGTTTAAAAGGGTTGTTAATAAATTTTGATTAAATACTTTTTTTTTAAACAGATGACATGTAATTGATATGTCACAACAACAAATATTACTGGTAATAGCACTATTAAAATGGAAATTATAACAGGATTGTTTAAATCTTATAGGTACATATTTACAAGTAGATTGCAATTGTTTAAATAAGTTCTTCAATTTCTAAATACTTATGTTTCTAAATTCGCCCAAACCAACTATATCCTTTATAGCAAATTAATACTTGATCGATCTATGATTAAGATTTGAAGAGCGATCGGTGTTTATGATAGTTTCTATTGATTAATATCGGGCTTTATTTAAATTTCATTGTTATATTAATGTTATAAATCACGTTTCTGAGAGGAACTTTGAATGAGACCTTGGGGTCAAATGAGGCCCGATTTTTAAGAAAATCGATTGGAGCATTAAGGCTAATATAAGTTGTATTTATAATTTTAACCATATCTAATAGTTTTCGTTCTTAAAACGTATGTGCCAAATTTCATCAAACACATAATACCCATCAGCACAAATCCGTTATAGTAGTGTAGGGCATAAAAATAATAATATTCAGATTATAGTCTAGTCTATAGACTAGTCTATAGTCTAGTCTATAGTCTAGTCTATAGTCTAGGCTATAGTCTAGTCTACAGTCTACTCTATAGTCTAGTCTACAGTCTACTCTATAGTCTAGTCTACAGTCTAGTCTATAGTCTAGTCTATAGTCTAGTCTATAGTCTAGTCTATAGTCTAGTCTATAGTCTAGACTATAGACTAGTCTATAGTCTATAGTCTAGTCTATAGTCTAGTCTATAGTCTAGTCATAGTCTAGTCTATAGTCTAGTCTATAGTCTAGTCTATAGTCTAGTCTATAGTCTAGTCTATAGTCTAGTCTATAGTCTAGTCTATAGTCTAGTCTATAGTCTAGTCTATAGTCTAGTCTATAGTCTAGTCTATAGTCTAGTCTATAGTCTAGTCTATAGTCTAGTCTATAGTCTAGTATAGTCTAGTCTAGTCTCTATAGTCTAGTCTAGTCTAGTCTATAGTCTAGTCTATAGTCTAGTCTATAGTCTAGTCTATAGTCTAGTCTATAGTCTAGTCTATAGTCTAGTCTATAGTCTAGTCTATAGTCTAGTCTATAGTCTAGTCTATAGTCTAGTCTATAGTCTAGTCTATAGTCTAGTCTATAGTCTAGTCTATAGTCTAGTCTATAGTCTAGTCTATAGTCTAGTATATAGTCTAGTATAGTCTAGTCTATAGTCTAGTCTATAGTCTAGTCTATAGTCTAGTCTATAGTCTAGTCTATAGTCTAGTCTATAGTCTAGTCTATCGTATAGTCTATAGTCTAGTCTATAGTCTAGTCTATAGTCTAGTCTATAGTCTAGTCTATAGTCTAGTCTATAGTCTAGTCTATAGTCTAGTCTATAGTCTAGTCTATAGTCTAGTCTATAGTCTAGTCTATAGTCTAGTCTATAGTCTAGTCTATAGTCTAGTCTATAGTCTAGTCTATAGTCTAGTCTATAGTCTAGTCTATAGTCTAGTCTATAGTCTAGTCTATAGTCTAGTCTATAGTCTAGTCTATAGTCTAGTCTATAGTCTAGTCTATAGTCTAGTCTATAGTCTAGTCTATAGTCTAGTCTATAGTCTAGTCTATAGTCTAGTCTATAGTCTAGTCTATAGTCTAGTCTATAGTCTAGTCTATAGTCTAGTCTATAGTCTAGTCTATAGTCTAGTCTATAGTCTAGTCTATAGTCTAGTCTATAGTCTAGTCTATAGTCTAGTCTATAGTCTAGTCTATAGTCTAGTCTATAGTCTAGTCTATAGTCTAGTCTATAGTCTAGTCTATAGTCTAGTCTATAGTCTAGTCTATAGTCTAGTCTATAGTCTAGTCTAGTCTAGTCTATAGTCTAGTCTATAGTCTAGTCTATAGTCTAGTCTATAGTCTAGTCTATAGTCTAGTCTATAGTCTAGTCTATAGTCTAGTCTATAGTCTAGTCTATAGTCTAGTCTATAGTCTAGTCTATAGTCTAGTCTATAGTCTAGTCTATAGTCTAGTCTATAGTCTAGTCTATAGTCTAGTCTATAGTCTAGTCTATAGTCTAGTCTATAGTCTAGTCTATAGTCTAGTCTATAGTCTAGTCTATAGTCTAGTCTATAGTCTAGTCTATAGTCTAGTCTATAGTCTAGTCTATAGTCTAGTCTATAGTCTAGTCTAGTCTATAGTCTAGTCTATAGTCTAGTCTATAGTCTAGTCTATAGTATAGTCTAGTCTATAGTCTAGTCTATAGTCTATAGTCTAGTCTATAGTCTAGTCTATAGTCTAGTCTATAGTCTAGTCTATAGTCTAGTCTATAGTCTAGTCTATAGTCTAGTCTAGTCTATAGTCTAGTCTATAGTCTAGTCTATAGTCTAGTCTATAGTCTAGTCTATAGTCTAGTCTATAGTCTAGTCTATAGTCTAGTCTATAGTCTAGTCTATAGTCTAGTCTATAGTCTAGTCTATAGTCTAGTCTATAGTCTAGTCTATAGTCTAGTCTATAGTCTAGTCTATAGTCTAGTCTATAGTCTAGTCTATAGTCTAGTCTATAGTCTAGTCTATAGTCTAGTCTATAGTCTAGTCTATAGTCTAGTCTATAGTCTAGTCTATAGTCTAGTCTAGTCTATAGTCTAGTCTATAGTCTAGTCTATAGTCTAGTCTATAGTCTAGTCTATAGTCTAGTCTATAGTCTAGTCTATAGTCTAGTCTCTATCTAGTCTATAGTCTAGTCTATAGTCTATAGTCTAGTCTATAGTGTCTATAGTCTAGTCTATAGTCTAGTCTATAGTCTAGTCTATAGTTCTAGTCTAGCTATAGTCTAGTCTATAGTCTAGTCTATAGTCTAGTCTATAGTCTAGTCTATAGTCTAGTCTATAGTTTCTAGTCTATAGTCTAGTTATAGTCTAGTCTATAGTCTAGTCTATAGTCTAGTCTATAGTCTAGTCTATAGTCTAGTCTATAGCTCTAGTCTATATAGTCTAGCTCTAGTCTAGTCTATAGTCTAGTCCTATAGTCTAGTCTATAGTCTAGTCTATAGTCTAGTCTATAGTCTAGTCTATAGTCTAGTCATAGTCTAGTCTATAGTCTAGTCTATAGTCTAGTCTATAGTCTAGTCTATAGTCTAGTCTATAGTCTAGTCTATAGTCTAGTATAGTCTAGTCTATAGTCTAGTCTATAGTCTAGTCTATAGTCTAGTCTATAGTTTAGTCTATAGTCTAGTATAGTCTAGTCATAGTCTAGTCTATAGTCTATAGTCTAGTCTATAGTCTAGTCTATAGTTTAGTCTATAGTCTAGTCTATAGTCTAGTCTATAGTCTAGTCTATAGTCATAGTCTATAGTCTAGTCTATAGTCTAATCTATAGTCTAGTCTAGTCTATAGTCTAGTCTATAGTCTAGTCTATAGTCTAGTCTATAGTCTAGTCTATAGTCTAGTCTATAGTCTAGTCTATAGTCTAGTATATAGTCTAGTCTATAGTCTAGTCTATAGTCTAGTATATAGTCTAGTCTATAGTCTAGTCTATAGTCTAGTTTATAGTCTAGTCTATAGTCTAGTCTATAGTCTACTCTATAGTCTAGTCTATAGTCTAGTCTATAGTCTAGTGTATAGTCTAGTCTATAATCTAGTCTGTAGTCTAGGCTATAGTCTAGTCTATAGTCTAGTCTATAGTCTAGTCTATAGTCTTGTCTATAGTCTAGTCTATAGTCTAGTCTATAGTCTTGTCTATAGTCTAGTCTATATTCTAGTCTAGTCTATAGTCTTGTCTAGTATATAGTCTAATCTATATTCTAGTATATTCTTGTTTCGGTATCGGTATTTTAGCGGTAACGGTAGTAGTGCTGAAATGGTATTTGGTGAATTATTCTATTGACAAGAAATTTAGTCGCTGCAATAAATTTATATTCTTTCTGCTGTAAGGACTACTAGTTGTAGACCTATAATTGTTGAATTTTATATTAAAGTATAGATTTATCATCGATTATCTACATGTTATGCTGCAAATCTTTCAAAAATTTTATTTAAAGCAACAAGTCTGTTAAGTTTTCTTGATATATTAAATCATTTACAAAATGGCAACTGAAAACACAACAATGTTGCAACAAATAAATTTAAGGGGGGATTGATGTATACAATGATGTGTAATTGTAATGATACAAATACATATAAAAATATTTGTATTTCTTGTAATCAACAGACACGCCCTTCTGGTTTAATTTTTTTGTTTCACCAAATTGCAACCATTCGTAAAGAAACTGAAACCAAAAGAACTACGTATTTTTTGTTGTTGTTTCCTTAAGTTGGTGGTACTTATAAAAAAAAACAACAACAAAAGCAATAACAACTGTTGCTACTCTATGAGTAACATGTGTTGATGATAATCACGATATTGTGTTGTTGATGATGGCATTACTAATGCTGTTGCAGTGGCTGTTGTTGATGTTGCTGTTAGTAATGAAATTACTGATGAACAACAACAATCTATACGACATGTTGAACAGTCAAGCAGTCAGTCATTTTTTTATGCCCCACCATGTTGAAATGCTAAAAAAAATTGTTGTAATTTAAGAATAAATATCACAACAAATGTACAATTTATTATCATTATTATTGTTATTGTAGTAAGTATGTTGCACATTGATGCTGGCTATTGTGCCTTAATGTGGACTTTTTTTATCTTTTCTGTTTTAATGCCTCGTTTTTTTATTTGTTGGTTGGTTGATTTTTTGACATGGTCGTTGTGGAAATTTTCATGTTCATCATCATTGTTCGCATCTTCATCAACATCCTGTACTCTGTACTGCACTTTTTAAAGATGGCTGCTGTTGCTCCATTGCTCTTAAGTTTGCTACACAACATGCACTTGAACTTTCATTTTATCGTCATCATCATCGTCAGCATACTCCTCAGCTTCTGCTGCAACAACAACATCATCAGTAATAGCAAAACAAAATACTTCTTCTTCTTCTGTATGTAGCAAATAACTTCGAATGTTGTTACGATGATGATAATGATGGAGATTTTTTCGTCATTTTTTTTTATTTATTTGCGAGTTTTTTTTATTTATTTTCTTTATTATTTGTGGTTTTCTAAAGCACATGCAACTATTTTTAATTGTATTTTTTAAGTTGTATTTTATTGTTGTAGTGATTTTTTTTTCATTTTATTGTATTTTGTTGCTGATGCTGCTTCTATATCAACATTATTGAAATTCTGAAATTCCTCAGCTTGTTTATGCCAGTTGTATGTATATGAAGAATATGTGGATGGATGGATGGCTGGTTAGTTGTTGAGATGAATGTTAGTTCGTCCGTCCGTCTGGTTGTATATATGTATATGTATGTGTGTGTATTACCCTTTCCTGCAACAACTACTACTGCTATCAGTCTTCATATAACCATAGATGGATGGATGGATGGTTGAATTTTCGTACTACATTCATAGCTACATACCACTACATACTACGTACTACCGTTTGCTGTTGCTTGCTACTCTTGCACTCGTTGTTGTGTTTGTTGTCGTAGTCATCATACGTACTTGTAGTGCCACAGCTCCTCTACTCGTGGCATTTAAAACATTTTCAGTCTCTCCTTTCAGCCACTTGAGCTGATTATTTGAATTATTTTTCCTTTCCACATTGTTTTGGGGTGGGTTTTTAGCTTTTTATTTTTTTCATTTTTGGATGAAATCTTTGTGGCAAGAAGCATACTTTAGCTTGAGTTGAGAGTTTTGTTATACATTTCGTAGTATCTCGTACATGGTATGTAGACATTGTAGGCAAAAATCTTTTGCTACTATTTTGGTTGGAAATTGTTTAAAAAAAACTGCATGAATTTCAATTAAATTTCTTTTTAAATAAAAATTTAACTCTTAGATTTAGTAAGTAAAATAGAATATGGTTGCTTTGGTTTATTTTAAGTGAACTGATGATAGATGTTGTAGAAAGATTTTTGCTGAAAAATTACATTTTACAACAAATTTAATTTGACAAAAAATATTTGTGGTATTAAAGGATTAAATGAAAAGTTTTTATATTTTTTTTTGTGAAATTAAGAATTTGAAACCGATAGTGTTAACCGAAATCTCAATTATAGCTTCGACTCTTTAAGCTAAAGTCCCGACTGACTGAACTCTCGAAAAAAATTTTAATTGCTAGAAAAGTCTATAGTGTCAATGTCTTACTTTAAGTCTTGATATGGATCGATTATTGTCTTAAATTTTATCTCAACAAAAGTCCCAACTCTAGTAGTCTATATTCTCAACTAAAGTCTAAGGTAGAGTCTTGACTAAAGTGTAGATTGAAGTCTTCCCTCAAGTCTTGTCAAAAGACTTGACTCGACTAAAATCTCGACTGTAATCTTAATAAAAGTATTAACTAAAGTGTTTACAAAAGTCCCAAATCTATATAACTATAAAGTCTCAACTAAATTCTTGACTAAAGACTCAGCTATAATGTCGACTAAAATACGGGTCTAAAAAGTCTTGTCTCGAGTAAGTCTCAACAAAAGTCTCGACAATAGTTGTTACTGTTGCCTATAGCGTTGAAAAAAGTCTTGACCATATCCTAGGATAAAGTTCCAATTATAGTCTTGACTTAAGTCACTACTAAATTATAAACTAAAGTCTTGACTATAGTGTCGACTATAGCGTTTATAAAAGTCTCGAATAAAATATCGATTAAATTCTCTGTTGTAGTCTCTTCTAAATCCTTGACTATATCCTAGGTTAAAGTTACGACTATAGAGTCGAAAATTTTGGACTTGACTAAAACCTCGACTTAATAATAAACTAAAGTGTGGACTAAAATCGCGTCTTTGTTAAAATTGTATGTAAAAAAATAGATCTATTAGGCAATAGTTTACTGGAAGAAATAAAGTAGAGATCTGTGCCTAACAGGCCTATTACGACCCTCGTATAAACCATTTACTTGCAGCAATTATCTCTGTAGTTACTTTCCTAATTGTCCTTTAACTCCCCGATTTTATGCCTGGATTCCTAATAACGCTTGATTAAACTCAACTAAACTAAACTTTACACTCAAATTACTAACACATACATGTAAAAGAAATCGGTTTAATCTTTTTTCAACCAATTTTCTCTTTAATAATCGTTGAAGAAGAATTTTCCATTAATTTGATTTTCACTTCTCTTGACCACTCACAATTAACTTCATACAAAGTTTAGCAAAATTTTTTGTTTTGGTGGGCCAAGAAAAAAAAATTCAACTTGGCTCGTTTCTCCTTAAAGTAACAATTAAAAATGAAAAATGTTCCCACGAGTTGGACAAACAAAAAAACTATAGAAGAAGCAGAAGAAGACCATTGCCACACCACAAACCATACCTCAACAACTTGAACAAACATCTTCTGTTTGCCAACCATGCTGCAGAAGTCCAGGCTAACTTAAACAACAACAAAAACGGCCATGTTTTGTTGTGAACTTTTAGCAGCAGCAACAACTACAATAATAACAAGAAATATACATTTAACCTTTTTGTTGTTAGTTGTATGTACATGATGTGGAACACACACACACATCTATACGGGAGGCAAGATATGTATCAGACATGCAAAATGCATACAATTACAATTAGTACTTTTCTGATATATTAACAAAAGTACTTTTTGTAATTAAACATGGAATTAGAAGAAGGAGGAGTTAAAGTTTCAAAGCTCGACTATAGTCTCTACTATAGATTCAACTACAGACTCTACTATAGACTCGACTATAGAATCGACTATAGACTCAACTATAGACGCGATTATAGGATCGGCTATAAACTAGACTATAGTTTCCACTATAGAATTGACTATAGCCTCGCCTATGAGCTCAATTATAGTGACGACTATGAACTTGACTATAGTTTCGAATATAGACTCGACTATAGACTCGATTATAGACTAAACTATAGTCTCGTCTATAAACTCAATTATATTGACAATAGACTTGACTGTAGTCTCGACTAGACTTGTCTATAGACTCGCTAATACTTGACTATAGTCTCGCCTATGGACTCGATTATAGTGACGACTATGAACTTGACTATAGTTTCCAATATAAACTTGACTATAGTCTCGACTATAGACTCGATTATAGTGACGACTATGAACTTGACTATAGTTTCGAATATAGACTTGACTATAGTCTCGACTATATACTCGACTATAGTCTCGCCTATGAGCTCAATTATAGTGACGACTATGAACTTGACTATAGTTTCGAATATAGACTTGACAATAGTTTCGAATATAGACTCGACTATAGACTCAATTATAGACTAAACTATGGTCTCGTCTATAAACTCGATTATATTGACAATAGACTTGATTATAGTCTCGACTAGACTTGTCTATAGACTCGACTATATAGTTGACTATAGTCTCGCCTATGGACTCGATTATAGTGACGACTATGAACTTGACTATAGTTTCGAATATAGACTTTATTATAGTCTCGACTATAGTCTATAATCGAGACTATAATAGGGTTTATATTATAGTCTCGATTATAGACTTGAATATATAATCTACTATAAACTCGACTATAGACTCGACAATAGACTCAACTATAGACTCGACTATAGACTCGACTATAGTGTCGACTATAAACTCGCCTGTAGTCTTGGTTATAGACTCGACTATAAACTCGTCTACAAAGTCGACTATTGATTCGACTATAGACTCGATTATGTACTTAACTATAGTCTCAATTATAGACTCGACTTTGGATATATGCTTGACTATAGTCTATAGTGACGAGTATGATGTCGAAAAAGTACTTTTAGCACTAAAGCACTAAAACCCGTACAATTGTGCCAATTAAATTATCTCTAATACATATGTAAAAGAAACCTTGTACATGCAACAAACAAAAAAAATCTCAACAGTAACAACAAACATTTTTAGCAACAACATCTTTCACATACCAATACAAATTACACTTGGTTTTTGTAATGGTGCGTAAATGATTCACAAACAAACACACGTACGTATACTACTCACTTATTTACTCACTTGTTCACTCACTTTACTACATGCAACAACATCAGCAACAGCAGCAAAAACAACAGCTTGAGTATTTATCAAATGTTATGTAGGTTTTTGTTGAAATTTTCAAAACCCAGAAACTTACATTCTATATGAGAAATCAGTTGAAGTCATGTCAAGATTTTAGTTTTCTGTTTGCTGGTCAATGTGCACTGATTTCTTTTTCTTGTCAAAAAGAGCAAAAACGAAAAAAAAACACTGCACTTCTTCATTTTTTCTTCTTTTTCTTCTTTAATGTTGTTGTAGCCCTTTTTTGCCAAGATCTTCTTCCACTCTAAAGGAATTTTTCCCATAAAAATTGGTAAAAATTTCACAAGCTAACAAAACAGTGATGAAGAAAAAGGACTGTTTTAGCCACCAGTTAAATATGTATGTATGCCTCATCTTACAGATGTGTTGATTTTTTGTGTTTAATTTGTTGCTTTCTTTAACATGGCAGTTGGGCAGTTACGTATGTATGTATGTATGCACTACTTACTATTTGCCTTTCTTTAATCAACAAGCAAATATTTGCCCAAAAAAATGAAGAAATAAGTTTCCAAAAAAAATCTGTAAGAAAGATGAAAAATATGTTAACTGGAATTTTGATTCGTCGTTTCTTTATAATGAGGAAGTAAAGCGTGAATGAAGTTTTTTTTTTTTTTTGTATTTTTTTGCTTTTTCTCCATCTTTCTTTCAAAATTACTGCCAACAATTTGATATTGGTTTTTTATTTCTTATTTAAAAAAATATTTTAAATTCTAATTGCATACATTTGTTTTTAGTTTGAATTTCTCTGATAAATAAAATTTGGTTTAGAATGTGTTGTTTGTGAGGAAAGAAATTAAAAAATAAATAGAAGTTATTTTTAAAATTATTTAATTATTTATAAAATTATTCGACTATATACCTGGCTATTGTTTCGAGTATAGTATTGATTATAATGCCGACTATTCTTTCGACTATAGACCCGACCCGAGAGTCAGTATTATACTTTCATCTGTAGTGTCGACTATATTTTTAATAATAATTTCGACTATATACTTGAATATGGATCTGACTTTAAAAAAACCTCTCGAAGTCTTGAATATAGACTCTTCTATTCAACTATATAGACTCGAATAAAGACGACTACAATTTTGACTAAATTTTAACTATAGTCTAGTTACAAGTTTTGACTATAGTCTAGAGACTAACATCTTGATTAAAGTTGTGACAATGGTCTCGCCCTAACTATCGTCTAAAGTTTCAACTATAGATTTGTCTAAAGTTTCGCATATAGTTTTGACAATAGCTTTTCGTCTAAAGTTTTGACATTAATCTCTACTGTAGACTATAGTTTTTAATCTGCAGACTATTATTTTGACTGTTGTATCAACTATAGAGACTATGATTTCGATAAAGTTTCGTTTATATGACTGACTGTAATCTTAACTACAACTGGACTATTGTTTCAAAAAAGGCTCTTCGATTAACTGAAACATATCCAATTTTTCGACTATTGGTTCCAGTCTTGTCTGAAAAATCTTTAATCTAGAGTAAAGTTTTACATTTTATAATATCGACTAATATTCTGACTAAGATACTATAATTTCGACTACTCGACTATAGTACCAATTATAGGCTCGACTATAGTCCCAACTATAGATTCGACTATAAACTCGACTATAGACTCGACTATAGTCCCAACTCGACTATATGTAGCCTTAACTCGACTAAAGTTTCAACTATAGAATCGACTACAGACTCTGATATAGTCCTGATTATAGTCTCGAATATAGACTCAACTATAGCCTCAACTACAGACACAACTATAGTCGCAACTACAGATTCGACTATAAACTCGACTATAGTCTCCACTATAGACTTAACTATAGTCGCAACTATTGATTCGACTATAAACTCTACTATAGTTTCCACTGTAGACGCGACTAAAGAATAGATTATTGACTCGACTATAGAATCGACTATAAACTAGTCTATAGAATTGCCTATAGTTTCAACTATATAACCGACTATAGTCTCAACTATAGTTTCGACTATAAACTCGACTATAGTCTCCACTATAGACTTAACTATAGTCGCAACTATTGATTCGACTGTAAACTCTACTATAGTTTCCACTAGAGACTCGACTATATAATAGACTATAACTTCGACTTAGACTAGACTATAGACTCAACCATAGACTAGAATATAGACTAGACTATAGGCTCGACTATAGACTAGACTATAGTTTCAACTATAGACTCGACTATAGTTTCAACTATAGAACCGACTATAGACTCGGTTATAGAATCAACTATAGACTCAACTATAGTCGCAACTATAGATTCGACTATGAACTCGACTATAGACTAGACTATAGACTCGACTTTGTCTTAACTATAGTTTCGATTATAGTCTCAACTATAGTTTTGACTATAGTCTCAACTATAGACTAGACTATAGTCTCAACTATAGCCTAGACTATAGTCTCGACTTTAAACTCGTCTATATACTCAACTTTAAAATAGACTATAACTCGATTTAAAATTCGACTTTAAACTCGACTCTAGAGTAAACTATAGACGCGACTATAGAGGCGACTATTGATTCAATTTTTGTTTCGACTATGGACTTGACTATAGTCTCAATTATATACTCTACTATAATTTTGGTCAATGTTTTGACTCTCTCGACAATAGCTTCGAATATAGAGACTATGTACGAGTAAAGGTTTTACTATAGTTGTGATAATTGTCCAGGCTATTGATTCGAGTCTTAACTGCTAAAGATTTGACTATAGTCACGATTATAGTCTCGTCTATAGGCTCACTTACTTTGACTTTAGATACTAAGGTTTCGACTTAAGTTTAGGTTAAAGATGCGACGATAAAGTTTTAACTATAGCTTCGATTATAATCCTGACAAAAGTTTTGACTTTATGGACTATAATAATAATAACTGTAGCATCAACTATAGAGATCATAATTTCTTATAAAGTTTTAACATTCACTTTGAAAACCAAGTGTCTCGACTATAGGAGTATCGACTATAGCCTAGAGTATAGGTTTTACTCTAGATATTATAATCTGGACTATAATTTAAACTTAAGTTTCGACTACTTAAGTTCTAATCTAATTGATCTCGACTGTGGTTTCTATAGAGACTACGCATACATTCTCGATTATAATCTGTAGGTTTCATTTAACAACTCCTTCAAACTTGTTCACTTCTGCAAATGTCTAAAGGTACATTCACACCTACCAAATATACCACTATTTTTGGTAAGTTTAGATGTTTTAGTGAAAACATATGTATTTATTTTAGTGGTCACGTCAATTTCGTGAATTATTTGATAGGTGTGTAAACATTTAAGTTTTACTTTTACTTTTACTATACAGTGTGTTCCTTACCGGTGAGCTTAATATTTTATCATATTTTCTTTATTTAATATCTAAATTATAACGATTTTCTTTATTACTTCCCAGATAATTGATTGTGATAACTAAACTATAATTTTGTGCAATATTCGAATATTGTTTACAAATAATAAACGTTATTAATTTATTTAATCAATTCATAAAATTACAAAATTATGGTTATTTATTTTATGGTTCCTGTTGTTTTTTTTGTTAAAAAAAATAAATATTTTTTAACAAAAATGAACTATAAATAGAAAAAATCATGTCTTTTCTTACAACAATTGTAACTTCGCTCTGATATTGTTTGATTTTAATTTCCAGTTGCCAACCTAAAAGCAAATAGTTGGTAATTCAGATTAAAACTTAAGCTTTTAATCTAAAACTTAAAAAATACACTATTTTATCTCTACGTTAACAATTTTCAATACAAAAATTTTACTTAGTTTATTTGTTTCTATGACAAAATTACCCCAAAATTCCTATTTAATTAGAAAAACTAAATTCCATTTTAATTATGTAAAACTATTTAGCTTTAATTTAATTAAATTAATTATAAAATGACATTTTTAAATGTTGTTGAAACTTCAAGTATGCTGCTCTCAATGTTACTCCTTCATTTAAATCTCCAATAATGAAATGAAAAGATTTTGCTATGTAATGGGATCACACACTACGTAAATAGTGCTATTGTTAATTTTTGGGGTTGGATTTGTACACACGCACACACATCCATCCACCTGACAATTTCGTTCGTATAAAAAGTTTTGGTTTGAACAGCGCATGCCAGCTACTGCTGCTGCACTCATTATCATAGAGCAAAAGGAGGAGTCACAATTAAAATGGCATAAATCATTTTATAACAATAGAAAACTTTTGAGCTTTTGTGTAGGAAAGCTTGTAAGAAGCTTTATTGCTTAAGAGCTTTTTTCTCTAAAGCTTTTTTGTGTTTGGTTTAAGGAAATTAAAAAAAGGGAATAATGCTGGTACTGTGTAAAAGAAGATGTTTGAATTTACATATGAAAGCTTTCAGGAGTTTATTTTTGTTAAAGACGCATGCTTAACGATTTTTTTAACTAAAAAATCATATTTTTCATCAAAAGTTTAATATTTCGACTGAAAACATTTTGTGGTAATTATCTATCAAAGATTAGAATAATAAAAATATTATAAAATTTTTATTTCTATACCTACCTGAGTACTTAATTAAAATCCTCTCTCAACACTCGGTTGGTGTAGATGGGCAATCAGTTGGGGTTCTATTTTAAAAAATTTCTTTATTTTCTTTATAAATTTTTTACATTCCTTATTACATTGTAGTAAACTAATGGATTTCAGGTTGATAAATGTTTGATCATCATTGATGTCGACATCATCTCAAAAACCTTTGTAAACAACGTCAACACTTTGTATTCATTCATTATTCTTTCGTTTACTATTTATTGCTCAAGATCTTAAGACTAAGAAATTTACAACAAATAAAATTGAAATCATCAATTTGTGAGGGACACAAAAACAACAAATTGCAAAATACTAATTGATCGTGTGTTTTTATTTTTGATCAATTTTGCTTTTGTTTTGCAAAATTTTTGTAAGAATAAAGGTGTCTGAGAGGTTGCCATTTAAGGACCGCACACTTTGGTTGAAATTTTGCCAAAATTTTGTTTTTCATTTAATTAACCCTTAAAAGACGCCAATAGTTACTTTAACCCCACATTGAAACAGACATCGGTACACGAAAGTGACAGTCCCCACAGAATTCCTTAATAGAATAAATTTCCCCCTCTTAGGGTGTATAAGAGCTTAATAAATTTCCACCCAAAAAAGCTTTTTTAACAAAAGCTTTAAATAGCTATAGCAAAGTTTGTATGAAATATATTTTAAGAAAAAGCTTTTTATTTATATTATTTTTTTAGGAAAACGACTGCATTAAAAAATAGTTTTAAAAAAACTTTTGTAATAAAATAAAGCGTTTTCTAAAAATTCTTAGAAAATGAGCTTTTAACAAAAATAACATTTTTGTAAGAAAAAGCTTTTCACTGTTATTTGTTTTAAGAATATGACGGTATGAAAAAATTGTTTATAAAAAAGATTTCTGAATAAAATAAAGTGTTTTATGAAAATTCATAGAAAATGAGCTTTTTATCAAAATATTTTTCTCAACTTTTTATAAAAGAAATTTGTTCAATTAAAAAACTTTCTATTAAAAAAGCTCTAACAATTTCATTTAAAAAATCCTTAATAATTAAATGGTTTTATAAAATATTACAAACTATTGAATAAAAGCTCTCAATATGATCGTAATCTTCTTTATAAAAGTAGTTTTTTTTATTAAAGCACTTTACAAAAAAGTTTTGTTTATACTAAAGTCTTTTAATCAAAAAAATATTGACAAACATTTTCAATAAAAATATCAATTGAAAAAAGCTTTACGGTAAAAAAAATAATTTTGAAAAGCTTTTGAATAGAGAAGGATCTTTCTAAAAAGCCTTCAATACTAAATACCTTTTTTAAGCTAAAGCTTTCATAAAAAAGCTTAGTAAAGAGATAGTTATTTTATTTAAGAAATATTTAAAAAGTTTTTTATCTTTGGAAAAAAGCTTTTTAATTAAAATAAGTTTTTCTAAAAATTTTTCACAAAAAAGTTTTTTAAGCAAAAGCTAACATAAAAAGCTTTTGAGTAAAAATTAATATTTTAAAAAACTTTTGAATAAATATTTATTTTTTCGTTTTTTCATAAAAAGCTTTTTATTAAAACAGCTAAATTTATCGGCACTTAAAACTGCTTTTTAAGAAATAAATAATATTTTCAATAAAAAAGTAATTGACAACAAGTTTTATAGTGGAAAGATTGATTAAAAAATCCATAAAAAAGGAAGCTTTTAAAAAAAGCATTTCTTAAGCTAAAGCTTTCAAAAATGCTTTTTTTTATAAAAAACAAACAATATTTAAAAAGTTACGTTTTTAATATTACGAAAAAATTAATAAAACTGGGCTTTTTCTTTCATATGAAACGAATTTGAAAACAGCTTTTTTAGTTCTATCTGCAATCTTTCAAGTAAAAAGCTTTTTAGTAATACTTTATTTTCAGAGAAAGTTTTTTTCTTTTCTATGGGTTAAATGAAATGCGTAACAAAATTAACTTCATCTAAAACGCAATTAATCAAGATCATTCAAAAAACTCCTCATGTCCAAACACCACAATTTATACCAACTATTCCCAACATTTAAAAAATAAATCATCAAAACACCTTAAATACAGGGAAATTATTATGTTAATTTTCGGTTCGCTACAAATATTTTGATCTTTGATCCTTTATATTAAAGATCAAAATTTGCTTAAATGACATGACTCCATTAACCTTAAAAAATTCATTAAGAATAAGGCAACACAAGAATATCTTCTATAAAAACAACCAACGGAGCTTTTAAATTATAAGCTCTGTTTATTAAGTCTCCTTTCTACAGCTTTGCAGGTAAATAACCACTAATGTTATAGATGTTTTCATCGGCAAGGAGGGTTTTGCTGAAGAAATACTGAAAATTTAAGAATTGTTATTGAAATGATGTTGAACGATTAAAGTGCTTTTAGAGATTAAGTTATTAATTTTTGTGGTTGGGGCCATTCAAACACAGCGGGTGTTAAAAGTTTAAACTAAAGGCAGAGAACAAAATAAAGCAACAACAACAAAAAAAGAACAAAGTTATTTATTATAAAATTTAACTGCATTTTAACAGTTTTTGTGTTTAAATAACACAAACACGCGCATTTCAAACATGCACAAAAACACGTTAAAGGATTAACTACTAAATTAAAAACAAAAAAAAAAAACAAATAAAAATAAAAATTTTACACCAAAAATCTTTAAATGAACAAAATGTGAAACAGATCAAGTGCGAAATCCTCAGTGGTAAATGCAGGGTCTGGGTGTTTTTTATTTTCTTTTGTATTTGACTCGATTATAAATATAAATTTTGTGTTTTTATGCTTAAAATGTGTGTGATTTAAAATATTTATTTTGCCACCTCGGAGGTCTCCATTTATGCCCATCATCATCATCAGCAGCAGCATCAGCTCTTTCTTCCTTAAAGGAATTTTACTTCTACAACAAGTTTCATTTAATTTTTTTTTATTTTAAGGAATATGAACAAAAATAAATAATGTTTGTGTTTCATACAATAAATGTGCTGCTGATGTATTGGCCTCTGGGTAATAAACAGATATTAATATAATTTTTTATGTTTTTCGTTGTATGTCCGTCCCAACCATGGACCACGGTGGGCAAAGCGTACATACATATGTGTATGAAGTATGGGAATGGTTGTGGCTGGGAGATGCAACAGAATTTGCAATATTTATTTTTCTTAAAGTTTTCCTTTGACGATATGGTTACACTATATGTGAGTACCAATGATTAGACGAAACAGAATTTTTTACACATTGGGTCAAAGTTGAATTTAAATTTGGATTTGATCTGATATTACTAACTAACTAACTAACTAACTAACTAACTAACTAACTAACTAACTAACTAACTAACTAACTAACTAACTAACTAACTAACTAACTAACTAACTAACTAACTAACTAACTAACTAACTAACTAACTAACTAACTAACTAACTAACTAACTAACTAACTAACTAACTAACTAACTAACTAACTAACTAACTAACTAACTAACTAACTAACTAACTAACTAACTAACTAACTAACTAACTAACTAACTAACTAACTAACTAACTAACTAACTAACTAACTAACTAACTAACTAACTAACTAACTAACTAACTAACTAACTAACTAACTAACTAACTAACTAACTAACTAACTAACTAACTAACTAACTAACTAACTAACTAACTAACTAACTAACTAACTAACTAACTACCTAACTAACTAACTAACTAACTAACTAAATAACTAATCATATCTATCTATCTATCTATCTATCTATCTATCTATCTATCTATCTATCTATCTATCTATCTATCTATCTATCTATCTATCTATCTATCTATCTATCTATCTATCTATCTATCTATCTATCTATCTATCTATCTATCTATCTATCTATCTATCTATCTATCTATCTATCTATCTATCTATCTATCTATCTATCTATCTATCTATCGCCTATTGAAGAAAATTTAACCTTTGACCTAGAGCTTCATTATTTTAAACTACTGGACTTTTGAAGACTGGTTTTTCTATATTTTTATTAAGATTCTATTAATTATTTAAATTTACCGTTATCGCCTGACGTTCTAATTCTAATTTCTCTTAATGATCTTTTGACATTTCTGTTTAAAAAACTGATTAACAAAAGTAATATTTTTCATAAAATCTTTACGTTTCACTTGTGCTCGAGGTACGAGAGATAACATAAAAATTTGTATTTTATCTTGTTTGACGTAAATTCCCCTAATGAGATTTACTTGTCGTTGTGTCTGTCTGTGACGGTGAAAAAGATTCGTATCATTTACTTTCAATTAATTGCATCACAACTTATTAGTCATCAATCTAAAGGCAACAACATGATTTGAACATAATGTTTTTGTTGTAGAAACGAAAAAAAAATTTAAGGAAAAATAAAAACAAATGAAATGAACAAATAAAATTTGTTGCATATGAATGAATGTTGAAAGAATAAGAGTAAAGGCCCAGATACAGAGAGAAAATGTGGCTGCTGAAGAAGTCGTCCGTTGACCCAATACCTTAATCAACCTTGATTTTGAATATTGATAAGATTTTTATTTTATTTGGTTTGTTTTGGTTTTGAAATTTTATTTAAATTAATTTGGCATAGCGCCACAACAATGCAAGGGGTCTTCCTGGCCTGATTTCAAAAAGTAAGAAAAAAAAATAAGAAAAATAACACAAACGGAAGGCAGACGGACAGACGTTCGTAAAGACAAAATATAAACTAAATAGTCTCAAACTAAAAAAATAGTGGGTAGAGAAAGGTAAGGTGCCACTGGCAAAAATATAAAAATTGCGATAAATATAAAAAAACGATAAGAGTTTTTGGTTGTTTTAAAGATATCAAAAAAATAAGTGTTGCAAAAAAGAAAAACCATTAAGTAAGTGCATTAAATTGTGTATTTCATGGGTGATAAATTTAATAGTTTATTCCAAAATAAATTTAAAACCTCCAAAAAACCCGGTTTAATATCATTTGGCGCTAAAAATGGCGCCTTCAAATATACTTAACGATAATTGTCCCTAGAGATAAAACAACATCCAGCCAACAAAAATCTCTCAAGATAAATGTTTTAGATTTTAAACATGATTTTACATTTTGTTTTAAATGTATTTCACTTTTGCCAGTTTTATTCCTTTTATTCCTGCAAGAAGCTAAAGCAAAAATAAAAGATACAAAATTTATTTAGTGTCCAAGATAGAGAGAAAAAAGAGTTAATGGCTTCATTTTAACTGGGCAACACCCGATTTAATTTACTCCTTTAAAAAAAAAAGTTTCTTCTTTTCTTTCTTTCTTTACTTACAACAGAAAAAAATAAATATTGGCCGAAAGGATAAATGTTGATTTTAAGCCTAAAGTTGATTATAATAATGAAGCTGATGATCATCAATGATAATGATGATAAAAATCTTTTTATTGAACCTCTTGCAATACTAACAGTCAGTCTGTCGGTTGTATACTTCCTTTTTTTTTTGTTTAACAATTTCTTATTTTAATAATGTTTAAATGGCTGAAGTATGTTTAAAGAAAACCTAAAGACCAAGTTATATAGCAGTTGAAAGAAGGTAGGAACTATACAACAATAACAACAAAAAACCATTTTAGCCAAATTGCATGTTTTAACCATATGTCCGTCTTTCTGTTGGGATTTTTTTTTGTTCTTTCTTCAAAACCATTTGGCAGTTTGACTTGTTGCTTGAGTATGGCCCGTCCAAGGATACATGATTTGGCTTGAGTTCTTCTCTCTTTTTCTCGTACATATTTAGAAAACTAAAAAGAAACATGAAATTCCTGAGTAATTTGTATGGAAAGGCGTGAAGAACACCAACGAAGGCAACACCTTAATTAATGTTATAAAATTGGTATGAAAAAGAATGCAACTGCGTCAGCAGCAGCAGCACCATCAGCTTCAGTCGCCATAAGAACAAATGTTTGTTGTCTTTAGATTTAGACTTAAGATCGTTAAAAAGAACAGAAACTAATCGTAGAACTCAAAATTGTAGAATGTTTTTGTTATTGTTGCTTTTATGTTAGTTAAATAAGGCGTTATTTTTATTATTTTCCTTTTTTTATTTGATATTCATTAGCTCATCGCAATTTGTTAAGGGTTGTATGTTGGCTTAATTAATTTTTTTATATACATATATAAATTCCAAGTCGTTCTCAGTCCTTAGATTAGTAAACATAAAAGTACTTTAAAGGGAATAAATGTTTATCCTCTGATTTATAATTTAACCTTTGACCTAAAGCGTAAATCATCTAAACCAGCGGTCTAATTGTTGGCCAATGTATGAAAAAATCTAAGGATGGACTTAAGCTTTCAGATAGTTTAGCTTAAATTTCCAGTATTAAAATAATAAAGGAGTTACGGAGTGCTAAAGTTTAACCTCTTGAAGTGACTATTTTAGAGCTAATTCAATATAAATCTTTTGTAAAGTAAATATGTATATGAAATTTATTCTAGACAAAGACCCTGCTCTTTTTCTCTATAACCGATTGCATTAGATATCCAAACTCTTAATATTCAAAATGATTCGAAATGGTATTATTGGATTTGGTTAAAGAAAGTGTTAAAGTTTATTTCATTATTACTATTCCAGCTGTTGGATTGATAACTGCCAAATATTATAGACGTTTAACATTTGACCTTGAACAAAACATAATGATTTAACCTTTGACCTAATGCGCAAAACATTTAAACTTAAGCTTTAAGAAAGTTTAGCTTGCATTTCCAGTATTCAAATAGTAAGTGAGTAACGGAGTGCTAAAGTTTAACCTCTTGGAGAGAATATTTTTGAATTAATTCAATATATATCTTTTTAACCTTTGACCTTAAACGAAAATCATTTCAACTACCGTTTCGATTGTAAAATAATGCATGAGAAAATCATAGAAAATGACTTAAACTTTCATAAAGTTTAAATTTAAATTTCTTTATTTTAATAGAAAGAGAAAAGTATTCTTGAAAATTTAACCTTTGACCTAGAGCGTAAATCATTTAAACCAGCGGTGCAATTGTTAGGCAATGTTTTAGAAAATCTAGGGACGGACTTAAGCTTTCAGATAGTTTAGCTTAAATTTCCAGTATTCAAATATTAAGGAAGTTACCGCTAAAGTTTAACCTCTTGAAGTGACTATTTTTGAATTAATTCATTATAAATCTTTTGTAAAGTAAATATATACAATTATACTAGACAAAGACTCTGCTCTTTTTCTCTATAACCGATCGCATCTCAATTTATATATACAAACTCTTAATATTCAAAATGGCATTATAAGATTTTGTTTTTCCAAAAAAATTTTTCTAATGTAAAAGTTTTTAAGTTTATTTCATTATTATTTCACCAGTTTTACTGATAATTATAAAAAAATGTTATAGACAGTTCAACCTTTGACCTTGAACGAAAATAATTTCAACTACCGGTCAGATTGTAAAATAATGCATTAGTTAATCATAGAAAAGGAACTAAACTTTCATAAAGTTTAACTTTAAATTTCTTTATTTTAATAGAAAGAGAAAAGCAGTCTTTAAAAATTTAACCTTTGACCTCAAGCTTAAATCTTCTTAACTATAGTTCCTATTGTAAAACAATATATGAGAAAATTGTAAAGAAGGGCCTCAATATTATGAAAATTTAACTTGTAGTTCTTCGGTTTGAATAGAAAGTGAACAATAGGATGCTAAAGTTCATTTCTTTGAATTGCCATTATTTTTGGAAAACTCAATTCTAAAATCCATATTTTCTATTAATTAAATCAAACAATATTTAAAAATATTGTTTGGTGTAAGAGAGCTAAAGGTTTTATTCATAAAATTTTATATGAATTTAAATCCAGAATTATTTAAAATATCCAGAAATATTTAAAAAAGATGTAACCTTTGACCTCGAGCTTAAATCTTCTTAACTATGGATCAAATTGTAAACAAATTTAAGAGAAAATTATAGAAAAGTATCTTAACTTGTAGAAAGTGAAAAAGAACAGTGAGCTAAAATTCAACACAGCTCAATATAGAATAACGAAATATTATAGAAAATTTAACCTTTGACCTAATGCGCAAAACATTTAAACTACCGATACGATTGTAAAGTAGTAGACAAATTGAACCCAAATGAAGTGAGATACCATAGAATGGTACTTTTCTCTTCAGAAAGTACTTTTTAGTTTTTAATCTTAAAAACTGAGACAAAAACGAAAGTATTTTTTTAATATTTTAAAATTTTTATTTTTTACCAACATTTTCTTATGAGTGTATTTATATCACAAACGACACTATCTTGATCTATACAATAAGTTATAAATTAAAAAAAAAAAAACAAAACTGTTTTCTATTTTAAACACATTTTGAATCATTTTCTGTTGCTTTCATAATGAAACTAGTTAAAAATTTAAATATAAATATTCAATGAATTTGAGAATGAATGAATCAAAACTGAATGAAACATTAATAATACAAAATTATTTTGTATTAATGATGGGAAAGAATGAATGAAAAAAAAAAAAATAAAAGTATGAATTACCTAATTTGTAAATATATTTTAATTAATTACAATAAATTTATCAATAAAAAAATATATTACAAAATTAATAAAAAAAAAAATCAACGTAAAGTTATATGAATGAATCGTATAATAATGTTTATTTTAATGATTTGTTAAGTCATTAAAATAATTTTTATTTGAGTGGAAATTGTGTTTTTTTTTCTTGTTTATTTCTCATGTGAATCAATTAATTTTATTATGTATTTTGTTAAAATAAAAATTTATTTGTTTTTTGTCGTAATTATCTTTATTTTTTTTCAATATCATTTCTCTTTATTGTTTTTCAATTTATTTGTTTGCGAATAATTTACATTCAAAGTTATCAGTGGTTTCTAATATAATTTTTATATATGAAAATAAAACTTGCTTGACTTTTATTTTTCATACATTAAAATGTCGTTAATTTCAGTTTTGCAGTGGGATATTTTATTTTTTTGCTAGAAGAATTAAATTTATATAAGAAATATAAAAAATTTCTAGATTTTAACACCTGATTAGCAATTTTAATGAACGTTTTTATGATCGATTAAAAACAAATTGAATTCTTTTTATTAATTTTATATTTGCATTTTATGTGAATATTAATTATAATAAAAAAAGTATGTAGTAGTAGATATTTGGTGAATAATAGAAGCGATTAGTAGAAATTTCATATAAAAGGGTTTTATAGTTTAAGTCGGATTTTGTCAGGAAATTGTTTTGTTTTTTCAGTGAAAGTTCGTTTTTATTGTGAAAATCTAGTTTTTTAAGTGAAAGATCGAATTCAGATTTAAAAAAACACCATTTCAGGTAAAAACTTAAATTTTAAGTAAAAAACGCATTTTAATCAAACACATCGCATTTTAAGTTTTAGTGAAAAATTAAATTTTTTGTAAAAAATTGGATTTTCAGTGAAAAACTAAATTTTTAGTGAAAAATTGGATTTCTAATGAAAAATTGAATTTTTAGTGAAAAATTGGATTTCTAATGAAAAATTGAATTTTTAGTGAAAAAATTTAATTTTTAGTGAAAAATTGAATTTTTCACTAAAAATTAATTTTTAGTGAAATATTGATTTTTTAGTGAAAAATTTAATTTTTAATAAAAAATTTAATTTTTAATGAAAAATTTTATTTTTTTAATTATTTTAAAAATTTTATAATTTTCTCAAATTTTCATGCATTTAGAAAACTAACGAAAGTAACTCTTTCGAACTGTCATACTGCACTTACTTTTTGATCTTTATGATCCTTATAATCTGACAGAACATCTTAAAATATTAAAGCTTGAAATTTTTTTATAAAAATCTGTCATCGATACGTGGAAACTGAACCGATATTTTATCTCAAAATCGTATTCGGTGATTAATCTCAAAACATAAAATTATCGCATATAGAATGACATTACTCTACAACAGACCCTATAACTCCATTATACATTATCGGATCTTATTTCTTCAAAAAATAAACCGGAGCTCACTTTACGGTCAATGGAGATCGTTACCGCACATTCATCCAGGCGAGATGCAGTTTTAACGGTACAACTGTACGTGCAAGGAAACCATCCATTTATTGAAATCAAGATTTGGAGATAACTTGATTTTGGGAAATATCTTTCAAGATCGTGTAAATTGACCTCTCGATTAATACCTTTGGGTCTTGCAGAAGTCGCTAGTTTATGCTGCTAAACCAGCAACAATTGACGCTTTAAAGGGTAACATTCGTTCGTGTTATTCATACGACTCGCGAAAGTGACGAAAATTGAACGTCCAGAATGCGCTTCGCCCAAAACAGCAGCGGTTACCATGTGCCCGAAATGATTTTCAATTGTCATTCATATTTTTGTAAAATATTTTCACAATTTCAAGATCATTTTACAAACAAAGTCCATCTGAAAATGAAAAAAATAGTGAGCGACAAAATTAGGTAAACACTAGAGATTTTTTATACCTTACACCCCTATTGAGAGGATAGGGTGTTATGCGTTTGTGCTGATGTTTATAACACCAAAAAAAATTGGTTCGACACCTACCTTAAAGTATACCAATCTGCTCGATTTAGCTATGTCCGTCTGTCCATCCGTCTGTGTGTTTGATGAAATGTGACACATACTCTTCTTTTGGACCAAGGACACAGCCTATTGAAAATGGTCAAAATCGGTGCATTATTTCGTATAGTCTCCATAAAACCGTACCCCCCGAATAGGGCTTTTGAGCTCATAAATATGTTAAATGTTCTTGTATAACTTCAAAAATCGGAAAAACTTAGTTTTATATAAGTCTTAATGATACTGTTGATTTTCGTAATGATCGGGCCTCATTTGACCCTATCTCCCCCGTACAAATTCCCCTTCAGAAAATGACTTGATGGTCAAAATTCACTTATAAGCACTAGTATCACGATGATATTCTGCATAAATAACTGATGTAGACGTAAATCCCTCTACCAAAATTTATAAGGATTGGACCATATTAACCCTCTGTCCCAATTTAACCCCTCTTTTTGAAAATCTCTTTTTTGTCAACAAATTGTTAAAATATTTCTTAATTAAGGTAAAAATGAAATTAAATACTTTATTATTAAAAATTAATCAACATTTTTAACATAATCACTGGTGTAGGGTATCATATGGTCGGTCATGCCCGACTTTAAATTCTTACTTGTTTAATGATTTTTCCAAATTAATGATGTTCAATTTTAAATTATATTGGATTTTTATTCAAACGTTTATTTACTTTTAATGCTCATGGTAGTATACACAGAGGGAACCAAATTAATATCAAAGATTTTATAATTTTTCAATAACATCCGTGGTCAACATTGCAACAATTCGTTGTCGAAATTTAAATTTTATACACATCCGTTGTCAAAATGTTAACAAACGTGGTATGCTCACTGCTGGCAACGGATTGCTTGTCATTTAGATAACGTATGTGTATAAAATTTAGATTTCGACAACGTATTGTTGCAATGTTGTCAACACTTACTTTGACAACGGATGTTATTGAAAAATTATAAACATTTTGGTGTCAATTTGGTACCAGGCGTGTATATTTCTTTTTCTCTCTGTGTATATTTTTGATTGTTAAGCAGCGATTTGTGCGTATATGTGTATAATCTTTTAATGATTTAAGTCAATTTAATACATCACCGTTAACACCACTAGCAAAATCTCTATAGATATGTTGATGAAGGCAGCAAAAGATGGATGGATAAATAAAGTTAGGACGGATGAATGGATAAATGTTTTAACAGTCCAACGAAATAAAAGGTGAAGAGAAGGCGTTACCACTTTTGTAGCAGATATGCATCTCAAGATTTTAACTTGAAGAACTCAGGGAACAAAACAAATATGAAAAGAAACTTTTATCTGTTCTTTAACATAAACGTTGCTGTATTGAAGAATTTATGAATTGTGTTAATATTTGTTCTGTTTTGAAAACAGTGATAGGCATAAAGGGTACATGTTGTACTCAGCTTATCAAGAAATAAGTTCTAGTTGAAAGCTTTAAAACAGCGTAGCGCGTTCATATTGTTCAAATTACGAAGATTTTCGGCAATTCACACGTACACTACCCGATCGTAAACAAAACTCATATATATATATTTTTCTTATCTTTGAATATATTTTATCTGTAAAATTTACTATTTTACTTGTTATGAAATTTGATCACAACAAGCGTAATTAGGCAATATTTTTTCTAAATGTTTTTTAGTATTTTCTCACCGGTTTAATATAGTTCATTAGTATTTGTGTTGTACATGCTGATCGGCTCCTGTTAGCTTAGCCAGTCGATCTTTGTTGTAGGGCGTAATTTTTGGTGATCCATTTTTTCCTCTCTGTTTCTTTGTGTTTTGGTTTGATTGTATTTGGTAAAGGGTTTATTATTTGTATTGAGGCTGCTGAAATAATAATGCTAATATTGCATTGAAAAAAGTTCCTAATTACGGTATTAAGGTGTCAAAATGATGACTTGTAGAGATATAAAACATATTTTATATCTTTTAGGGATAAAGACTGATTGTTTTCACATATATTCTTTTAAAAATTTATACTAAAATGTTAAACTTAAGGCAAAATAATAAATTTATTATGTAATGATAAGAACAATTATTTAAATTTAGATATGAAGCAATACAAGTGTAGCTTCTCTTGATCGTCAGTTAGATTAGATATACAGATGTATATATTTTTAATACTTACTTCTTTTATAAACCTTTTTTAAATACCAAACTACTTTTAACAAGCACTTCTTTTAATCGTTTTTTTTTTTTACTTTCTATATTAAACTAAATTATTTACAAAATTCCAAATCGAAATGTTACATCGTTAACAATGCATAACCTTTAACATTTCCTTGTGTATATAAGTATTTTAACTATATATAAGTATGTATATAAGAGATTCTAGCCTACTTAACACAAATACATTAAGTATTTAGTAGTTTTACAAAAATTAAAAATAAAAACAATTAATTAAAAATAATAATAAAAAATATTACAAATATTATCACGTTAATACATTTAAATATAATAAAACAAAACTAAAATTAATTAAAGAAAAAAAAGTATACAAAAAGTAGGTAGTAAATTGAATACTATAGCGTTTTTAATCACTTAATCACTAAAACAGATTTGTTTTGTTAATAAATAATTAAAATTTATCACGTGTAATGGAAAGCTTCTTGATTTTATTTTTATTTTGCATTACAAACTATTAAGTATATTCGCCCATCTCTCCTAAAGACATGTATTGACTTCACGTTTTTCGAGACATTTTTCACAAGTCACCTCACAGCACCACTTAAATACACACTTACAATTAACCCATTCGGAGACGATATGATGTTTGTGTCCTCGATTACAGCATAAAAGTTCACAACCATCTACGCCCATAGAGGTGCTGTTGCACTCACGATCTTGTGTCCCTAACGAACCGGTTCGTATGTTAGGTGCACAGAAATCGGCTGAATCATCTGAATATACTAGATCGTATTTTGAGGGTTGTTTGACATTTTCACTTTCGGGCATAAAACTATTGCCATCATTGCGTAGCACTACTTTGTAGGCACCATCGAATTTTTCTCTAAGCCGCGAGGAAACTTCACGAAATGAGGGCATTTTTAACCAGCATGTTTTGACGGTACATGAACCGGATAAGCCATGACATTTACATTCCAAACGTATAGAATCTCGAATGGCCTGGAAGGAAAAAAGTAAAGAATGTTTTATTTATCGCCAGGTAACACGCGGGTTAAAGAACTTCAGCCTTTTCTCTTTCCCTGTAAATTATTATAAACCCAACTTACCAATCTTCCCGCCATATTATTGTGTAATTTCACCAACGTCCTCAGATCACTTCGACGACGATATTTAGAATCTAAAAATATTCTCGAATGACGAAAGCCAAAATTTACATTATCACTGCAACCGCCCCATTCCCATTCGCCCTCGGGAAATTTAATATTTTTCAAAAGTTTTCGCCTTCTATTGCCACCGCCTCCTGCCCCGCCCCTACGGCTATTATTAGCATTATTGCGCGGCCTTGAAGCATTTCTCTCATATTCCGCCTGTTGCTTCTCCAAGGCAGCTACAGCCGTTACAGCATTAACCATTTGTGGTTGACCACCATTGCGTCTGGAGTGGCTTTTGTCACAAGAACATTCCACCAAATTGCCCAAAGTACAGGCTTTGGTTACCGCATAAGTAACACCCGCTGAGGTAATGGCATTAACAAAACCCGTTTCTCGAGTATCTGAAATAAAAGAAATGATTTATATAGATTAATATTAATCATAATTAACTTTTATTATAAACAATTACTAGTTTATTTGTTTGATATATTTTTTCTTAAACGTTTGCATTTTAGTTTTATTTGCTCTGGCTACTTTAAAATTCATATTATGCTAAATAAACACACTTCTAAAGTGACAACTATTTGACATTTGTCACGTTCTCATTTGCATACTTACTCACCACCTCTAAGCAATACAATACTACTCTACTTCACTATATATGAAGTAGTGTTTAGGTACAACGTTATAAAGCCAATATTTAGTATTTATCTCAGGTGTAGTACCCCAACATCCGTAAGTTCATAAATAGAATTAAATGAAATAAAAAACAAATGTAAACGTGTAAGTAAATTGCTTGTAAATAGCAGGAATAGTAAATTCACTACTATTTTAGTTTTCAGTATTTTTAGATAATGAATAGTCAACAGACTAGTCAGCCAATGGACTAACCTATCATCTGGTCCATAGATTTTTCAATAGACTAATAAATATACTCGTTACTAAACTAGTCCATAAACTGATCCACAGACTAGTCAATAGTGTAATCAATAGTCCATGGATTAGTCAATATATTAGTTCATAGATTAGAGCAAATAGGCTAGTCCATAGACTATTTAATAGACTAGCCAACAAACTAGTCCATAGACTAGCTTGTCAATAGACTAGCCAACAGACTAATCAATAGACTAGCCAATAGATATAGACTAGTCTAAAGGCTAGTCAATAGAGTAGCCAATAGACTAGTCAATATACTAACCAATAGACAAGTTTATAGACTAGACCATAGACTAGTCAATAGGCTAGTTCATAGGCTAGTCAATAGACTAGCCAATAGACAAGTCAATAGTCTAGCAAATGGACCAATTGAACTAGTATATGGACTAGCCAATACTCTACTCAATAGACTAATCCAAGGCAACACACTAGACTAATCAATAGACTATGCAATGGACTAGTTAACAGACTAGACAATAGACTAGTTTACAGAGTAGACAATAGACTAGTCCATAGACTATTTAATAGACTATCCAATAGACTAATTAATAGACTAGTCAATAGTCTAGCCAACAGACTAGCCCATGGACTAGCCAATAGGCTACCCAATATATAAGCCAATAAACTAGCCTATAGACTAGCTTATAGACTAGTCCATAAACTAGTCTATAGACTAGTCAATAGGCTGGTCAATTGAGTAGCCAATGGACTAGTCAATAGACTAGCCAAAAGACTAATCAATAGGCTTTACAATAGGCCGCCAAGTCTAGTTAATAGACTAGCCAATAGACTAATCAAAAGACTATCTAATTGTAGTCCATGGAATAGTCAATAGATTAGCCAATAGATTAGTCCGTAGACTAGTCTCTAGACTGGTCAATAAACAAACTAATATACTAATCAATAGACTATCCAATAAACTAGTCAGTAGACTAATCAATAGACTAACCAATAAACCAGTCAATAGACTAGCTTATAGTTTAGGTTCAATAAGTGTTCTTTTTCAAAATTTCAATTATCCATGCCTGGCAAATAGAAAAATAAATACGAATAACAATCGTGAGAATTTAAAAAGTTATAAGTAACTCCCGAACTACAGCAACAGACAGAGTCATCGATCTTTGGGTAAAAACTGACAACATTAATGCACGATATGAGTGTTCGTATGTGTGTTGTGAGTAGTTGTCATTCAATTCTAGATGACACATTGACTTAAATACTGGCACTTTTGACAATAGTCTATATTATTTAAATATGTATTTTTTATTTCAGTCTGTTTCTTTATCTTAATTTACTTAAGGTGTCAATTCATTCATAGTCCCAGTCATATATTTGTATGTATAGTATACCTACATATACCTATGTATGTTTACATGTGTCATATAAATAATGTTAAACGATTCAATGAGTAATTAGCATTATTTAGCAAGTTTATACTATTTGCATTTGCAAGAGTTTTTTTTTTTAATATTATTATTTATTTACACACTTTTGACGTGTTTTACGTATTTTGTTTCTGTTCATTTTGACACTTTTCTTATGTCAGTTGTCAAATTTAACAGAAATAAATTTATTTATGTTTTGTTGTTTTTTTTTTGTTCACACACACGTATTTAGTATGAACTGTCATCAGTCGGACGGTAGTGAAGTGAAACATGACTTCTTTTGTTTTAAAATATTTTTTGTTGTTTTTTTATTATTTGTTTATTTTATTTATTTGTTAATTTCTATGAGTTGTAAATATTATTTGTTGTTAATTAATAAATATTATGGGGATTTTCGTTTGTCTATGTATTTTTAATGACTTTCAAGTGACTTCACCCACCAACTCTGGGTTTTTTGTCACTTACCGGCACTTTCTTTATAGTTATTTATTTTATATTTTCCTGATTACAGTTATTTGTAAAAAATTGCATTTATTTTTAGAAATATGACAGTGAAATGTGTGCATTTCGATTATTAGTGAATATAGCAACTTTATAGCAACTAGAGCCCACAGTTATTGTCCAGTTTATAATCCGGAATATAATTCTAGTCCAGTCTATAGTTCAGTCTATATTAAACTTTGTACTTCAGGCTATAGTCTTCAATCTTGTCTATAAGCCGGTCTATAGTCCAGACTATTTTCCTGTCTGTAGTCCTGACTATAGTTCAATGTATAGCTCTTTATATAGTCCAGAATAAAGCTCAGTCCAGTAATCCTTTCAATAATCTTGTCCTTAGTCCAGACTCCAGCTCAGTTGTACTACAGTCCATTTTATATGCCTGACTATTATTCAGTCTATAGTCCAGAATATAGTTCAATCAATAGTCAACTATATACTACAGGCCATATTCCAGACTTAATATTCCAGCATATAGTTCAGACTTATTAAAGTCCATTCTATAGGCCTGTCTACATGCTTGACTATAGACTAGTCTATATGTCTAACTATATTGCAATCTATAGTTCTGTCGTCTATTGTCCTGAACATCAAGAAATATTTAGTCCATACTATAGTTCAGTCAGAAGCTCACACATATAACGGTTTATGATTGCTTTAAAAATATATTTCTTTAAAGAAATTCTTAAGTCTTATTTAGCCAGATATTCCTTTGTTACTTCTAATTACCAAATAATCAAATCACTTTTTAACTTCAACTCTTAATCTTCATTATACGAAAAATAATATATTTTGTGTTAAAACTACAAACTGCAAGTTTCATTATAAAACATTTACCATTTTACTTATTCATATGTATTCATGCCTTCATTCATTCATTCATTTATTTATTCATTCGTTCACTCATTGTATGTTTTAACTAATTATTGCAACAATTTGCAATACATACTGTCATTCAAAAGACAAAACCACATCATCCATCAAGTTGCATAATAAAACCTGATGAATAGCGCTTAAAATGAGCATCCATGCTGTCAATTTAAATAAATTATGGCCGGCCAAAAACGATCCGAACAGCCAGCCATCCAGCCAAGTCATCACTATCCACTCAGCCTAATAACACCAAGACAAGTTAACAAATGTTTGAAAGAGATGCAGAAGAAGAAGAAGGAAAAAAAAAATTTCGAATTGCTATATGGCTGGCCAAGAAGTTTTAAAAGATTTTGCTAAAGAATTGCAGTTAAACAAAAGCCGCTTGTAACACCAAAAACTTATATACTGGAAGATCATACCAAACAAAAGAACTTTTTGCTACTGATGAGGTCTTTGAGTACCTTCAACACCCTGATGGTTATAAAACTTTAAAGCAAATATTTGTTAAAATGTGTGTTAAATCTTTTTCTTACCCCTCACTTGCTACTTTTTTGTAAAAAACAAAAAATCGTTTGTGAAGAGAAGTTGTAAGTAGTTTACATCTATATGGTATGAGCTTGTGAATGAGTGTCAACAGTTTTCTTGAAAAAAAAAATCTTCATACATTTGTTCATACATGTTGTAATATTTAACGTGCCATAAACAGGGACAATCACTTGCATATAATTGCCGCATGATCCCAACACAAAAAAAAAAAAAACGAAAAGAAAACCTTCTCAAATCATCATCAGTAATAAATAACAAAGTTTAAACGTGGATTAAATTGCTGTGTCTCAGTCAGTGGCTGTAGATTACCCAGCAAACATTATACAGAGATACTATAATATAGTAAAGTTAGTACTATAATAACCTTGACTTTACTTTGGGCTATGGAGAGGACTATGGACATGATAATTGCCTGGACTGTAACTATAGATTGGATCATAGTTTGGATTATAAACTAGACTACAGTCTGATCTACAGACTAAACTATAGCTTGACTGTGGGCTAAATTATAGTCTAAACTACTATATACTGGACTATAGACTTGGCTATAGTGTTGACTATAGACTGGACTACAGACTTGGCTGTAGTCTATACTATAGACTTGGCTATAGTCTGGACTAGACTATAATCTAGAAAGACTGGACAATAGTCTGGACTATAGACTAGACTATAGTCTGGACTATAGACTAGACTATAGTCTGGACTATAGACTAGACTATAGTCTGGACTATAGACTAGACTATAGACTAGACTATAGTCTGGACTAAACACTAGACTATAGTCTGGACTAAACACTAGACTATAGTCTGGACTAAAGACTAGACTATAGTCTGGACTATATAGACTAGACTATAGTCTGGACTATAGACTAGACTATAGTCTGGACTATAGACTAGACTATAGTCTGGAACTTAGACTGGACTATAGTCTGGAACTTAGACTGGACTATAGTCTGGAGTAAAAACTGGACTATAATCTGAATTATAGACTATACTATAGACTTGACTATAATCAGGATTATAAAGTAAGCTATAGTCGACACTATAAACTGGCCTATAGTTGAGACTATAGACAGGACTATAAAATGCACTATAGTGGGGACTGCTGACTTGACTATAGTCGGGACTATAGACTGGGCTACAGTCAGAACTACAAACTTTTTGCAAGTTTTCACTAAAAACTCCTTTAAAACCAGAATTTGTTAATCCTATGAAATTATGTTTATTGGGTTACTAAATGCAGCACCTACTACTTACACCTTCTTCTTAACAAATGCGAATTACAATTGATTTAAAACGCAAGAAAGAAAAATTCGTTTGTTTCAATATTCTTGAAGAGGTTTTGTGTGCCTTTTTTTTTTAAAGTTAAACTAAATATCCATCCATTACGTACAAATGCGTTACGTTTCATTGTGTTTCCTTACGTTTTGTGTCAATCTGTCAACTTTTAGTTTTTAAATGTATTTTAAACTCATTACAGATATTGCAGTTCTTCATGTTGTTGTTGGAATTACTGCTTGTTACACTTTTATAGGCTGTTTGATCTTCTTTCAATTCAATTTAAAAGTTGTCTGGACGGACGGACAGATGAAGACAAACAAAATACCAAGTGTCATGGGTAACAATTTAAATGTCCAACTTAGTTAACTAATGCGAAATTTATTACGAATATCAATTGTTTAAGAGAGCTTTAACACTGGCAATTACAGCCGAAGAGGGTAAGAGACAAAGTGCGAAACAAATGACCAAAATACTTTATCAAGTACAAACACAAGGATTTAGTCAAGTTTATTACTTGTATAAAATCTTTCTTTCGTTTAATTTACAAGAGTATAGACTTTATGCTTTAGTTTTACTGTTCCAACTAAATTATTGTGTTTTATTGCTCTCAACCGGCTACAAACATTATTCTTTCTTAGAAGAAGTTTCTTTTTCTCTGCACAACTCCAAATTTAGTTGTGATTTTTTAGGCTTTTCCTTCTTCTGGTTCTGTTCGCTGTCTTTTGGTGTAAATTGTGGTTTATTTAGTGAAATTGTCTTTAGCTTTTCACTAAAGTTGTCTAAATGGTTTGCTTTTAAGTGAATCAATGTCATTGGGTATTAAGTTGATTAATTTAGGGTCTTAAAAATTATGAAACAAACCCTCTTGACCAAGAAGTTTTAAAGATTAAGTGACTTTTTTTCTGTGTTTAAAAGGGGATTTATTATAATTTATTTTTTAAGCCTTATAAAGACATAATAGGTATAGTTTGAAAGTATTTTATAAGGAACTTAATCACAGGATTTTGAATACAATATTCAGTGACCATAGAATAGCTGAGGGATCTCAAAACTCTCTTCTTGAGTTATCTTCACGTATTTTTAAGTAGAGTTTGGAAACTGAAACCGTTCAGTGACCTAAAACTGATAGTACCTAAAAGTTCTCAATACCCGTCTTCTCAGTGATCTTGACGTGTTCCTAAGTAGACTGTGAAAACTGGATCTACACAGAGGGAAAAGGAAATATACACGCCTGTTAGCAAATTGACACCAAAGAGTTTAAAATACATACGTGCAACAACACTATGTAATGTTGACAACGCAACGTTGTTAACATTGCAACAATTCGTTGTCGAAATCAAAATTTTATACACATCCGTGGTAAGCTCACTATTGACAAACAATCCGTTGCTTACCACGTTTGTTAACATTTAGACAACGGATGAGTACAAAATTTTGATTTTGACAACGAATTGTTGCAATGTTGTCAACATTAGTGTTGTCATACGTATGTATATAGTTTGACAACGGATGGTATTGAAAAATTATAAACAGTTTGGTGTCAATTTGTAGTGTCCATTGCTTTCAATTTGTTATAATTTGCAAATAAAACTTTGGAGCAAAATTCCTAAATTTTTTGCTCCTTGGCTCCTTTTAACTAAAAATTGATAATTTTTAATTATATCTATTTACATTTTCCCTCGTAGCTGCAACTTAACTTCAATTACCTTCTGACTCATTCGACACAAAACTTTTTGAAGTATTTACGTTTTTATTTTTTATAAAAAAATCCAAGCAAAAAACTAAACCTAATAGTTTTATAAAACTCACATTAATTTATGCAGTGTTAATTTAAGTTATTGTTGTGCACTTATTACTCGTCCGTCCGTCCGTCTGTCCATCTGTCTGTCTGCCTTTTTTCTTATTATTTTCCATGCAATTTTAACAACAAGAGTACGACAAAATGAACAAAAAAATAATAAAAACTTTAATTCACTTTGTTTAACTAAACATGTCAACACTTGCTTTACACACACATTTTACATGACAACAATCGTTTTCCTGTAAAAGAAAAAACGAAATCATACAAAGCGCCGCGCTAATAGACAACAACAACAAGTGAAAGATCAAAACCCAGCGATCTACATCACATTTACATAGCACAGACACACAGAAAGACTTACACTGTGTACCTCTCGGTTTTAGGGTTGGTTAAGTAATCCTTTTTATGAGTATTTTACCCTGGTCTAGAGGGAAGAGGTATACATACGAACTAGTCTGCAGACTATTTTTCTGGAATAGAGAACCTGTTCTAGATCCAATACATATATAACATCATGATGTTATAGAAGGTTCACTATCAATTCTGTAATTGAATGGATAAAATGACTAACTTTTTAGAAATCCCAAGACCAATTCGCTTATATCTAAGAACACTAAGAAAACTCAATTGATTACTTCACACATTACAAGTAATAGAACATAGAATCCATTGTCTCTTTTGTGTCTTTAAGTAATCTAAATGGTAGTCATTTCGAAATGCCATTTAAAAAACAATACATTTTCGTCTTAACTATTATTTACACAACTAACCCTTAGTGATAGACAAAAAAAACTAGTTTGGTATAGGCTATCAGAACTACTGGGCAATGCAGTTTTAAAGTATACAAGTGTGTATGAGTGTGAGTATATGTAAATTAACGTGCCTGCTGTAATGCATACAAACAACAAAAAAGTGTAATGCAATGTGTTGCTGATGATGATGATGTCTCTTCTCCTGTTATTGCTGGTGATGGTGGTGATATTGTTGGAGTTTAAGTTTGAGTTGATCTTGATTTGGTTTAGTTTAGTTATTTTTTGTTTGTAGCACACACAGTGTTGTCAACACTGCATAATAATGAAGTTAATTTGTAACATGTTTATAAAACTAAATAAAAATCAACACAACAACGACACAAAAAAAAAACAACAACTATAAAAAAACTACACGACATTAACAATTACCATGATTTAGCTACGATTTTATGTTAAGGACGGCGATTAGAAAATATCCTAAAGATTTTTCGTTCGTTTTAATTTAAACTTTAAAAATGTTTGTGATTTAAAGTTAAAATATTAAAAACTTTTCAGTTTTTTCTAAATTCTAGAGCGATATTTTTGAAAAAATTTCACAAATTTAACTTATACTCAGTCCTTAGTAGAGTGAATAATTTTTACATTCTTGTGCTCGTAGTTGCTGTTTAATATAATTTATTTAACAGATATTTAAATTTTGAAATCATTTATTTTTAATTAATTTGCAATTTAATGGATTTTTTAACACTTTAGTAATAAAGTAAATTGAGCAAATAATTAATTTGTAAAAGTTTATTAAAGGCTTTTAAAGTACTCAAAAATATAAGATTTTTTCCGCTAGTAAAACTAAATGTCACTGAAAAGGTTTAGGAAGATAGTAATAACTTCAAATATGTATAAAAGCTTTTACAAATATTAAACTTTATAAAAAGCTTTTACAAAATAAAACTTTATAAAATTTTAGCATAAAGAAAGCTCTATATGAAACTTTGCAAAACAAAGCTGTATAGAAGCTTTTACAAAGGGAAAACCTTAGAAAAGCTTTCAGTAAAATAAAGCTTTATGTACGATTTTGAAATTTAGAGCTTTATAAAAGAAAGCTTTAACAAACATAAAGCTTTTACAAAAAAAAACTTTATTAAAGTCTTTACAATAGCTTTTTCAAAAAGAAAGCTATAAAAAACTTTTTCAAAAATTAAGTTTTACAAGAGCTTTTTCAAAATTAATGCTTTTAAACAAACTTTTTTCAAAAATAAAGCTTTAAAAAATCTTTATAAAAAATTAAGCTTTTTAAAAGCTTTTACAGTGTTTATAAACTTTATAAAAGTTAAAAAAAGGCTTTTAAAAAAACTTTTTGCTAATTTTAGGAAGCTCATGGAAATTCTTACTGTAATTTGCCACAAAAACTGCCTAAGTTCAAAAAAGCTAAATGAAAGTTTTGTTACTGAAAAGGTTTAGGAAGATAGTAATAACTTCAAATATGTATGTTTTACAAAAATAAAACTTGATAAAAAGCTTTTACAAAAGTAAACCTTTATACAATTTTAATATAAAGAAAGCTCTATATAAAATTTTGCAAAAAAAAGCTGTATAGAAGCATTTACAAAAGGAAAGCCTTAGAAAAGCTTTTAGTAAAATAAAGCTTTATGTTAGATTTTGAAAAATAGAGCTTTATAAAAGCTTTTACTAAAAGCTAATTTTATAAAAGCATTTATAAATGAAAGCTTTAACAAAAATAAAGCTTTTACAAAAAATCTTTATAAAACGAAAGCTTTAACAAAAATAAAGTCTTTACAAAAATAAAGCTTTAAAAAATAAAGCTTTTACAAAAAGAAAACTTTACTAAAGCCTTTACAAATAAAGCTTTTTCAAAAATAAAGCTTTACAAATGCTTTTTCAAAAATAAAGCTTTACAAAAGCTTTTTCAAAAATTAAGTTTTAAAAAAGTTTTTTCAAAATTAAAGCTTTAAAAAAAGCTTTTTCAAAAATAAAGCATTACGAAAGCTTTTCAAACATAAAGCTTTAAAAAAGTTTTTCAAAACTAAAGCTTTAAAAAGCTTTTTCAAAAATATTGCTTTAAAAAAGCATTTGCAAACAAGTTTATAAAAATAAGTTTTTAAATAAACGTTTGCTAATTTTTGCAAGCTCATGGAAATTCTTATTGCAATTTGCCAAAAAAAAACTTCCTAGGTTCGAATAAGCTAAATGAAAGTTTTGTTACAAAAATAAGCTTTTCCCCTAAAAACTTAAACATGTTCCTAACAAGAAAGCTATTCTCAGAAACTAAACTTTTAGTAACACAGCAATTTTTAAAAGCTCTAAGTTGTAAACAAAAAGTTTTCTTGCAAAAATAAGCAAAACAAATAATTTTTAATGAATTACAACTTAATCATAAAGTTCATCCACACTTGAAAAAAATAAGCTTGATCTAGGATAATAAAGCTTTTGTAACAATTAAAAGCTCTTTTTCCGAAAAGTTCATGTAAAATATTTTCTATAAATGTCATTATTAGAAAGCTCATTTGGTGTAATCTAAACCTTGGACACTTTCTTTAAACTAAATGAAATCATTTATTCAAAACCCTGTAAGTTCTTACAAGTGCCTTCAAGTAGTTGAATGAATATTGTGTAGATGGTAACATTTAATGTTTTTCCTAGTTCTCTAAACAAATTACAAAACGGTTTCTTTTTTTTTTGTCCACAATAATAATGGGTTAACAGGGTCTAATGTCATCTTCTGACTATTTCTGCCTCATCATCATACAAATGAAAACTAACAGCACTAAAATCCAACAAAACAAAGGATCTTTCTTACTCACAATTCTTGTAGAAAAATGTGAGCAGAAATTGAAATTAAATCACACAGATATTTACACGTTTTCCTGAGCTTTAGACAAAGTTCTTTATTTAAAAATAAGAAAATAAAATTAAATAAATTACAAAAAAGGGAAGATGTATTTTGTATTTTGTTGTTGTTGGTGTTGATGAAGAATACCAATTTATATCTAAATATATAGTTCTTACCTCTCATTAAGATTTTCCTCATGCTTTTGCGTAAAGTTGTGCAATTCCAGCGACGATTTCGAAATTGAAATTCACATTCTCGGAAGCCTAGATTAATGCCGTTGATGATCTCTTTTAGCAGGGCAGAATCGTGTCGGCAAATTTCAGCCATTTTACCACGTAGACGACGTGTCTTTTACACATTAAATATGGATCAAGTAAAATATTAGAGCCCTCAGCCCTATAGTTTGTTGTTATTGTTCATTGTGATTGTAAACATGTGGGTGTAAAGAAGGAAGGAAGTTTTGGTTGAGTCATGAAAATATAGAAAAAGAAACAGAGATTTAAATTTAAAAAAAAAAATCTTAAAATTAAATTAAAAATTGTTTGTTTCTCTAAGATACTCATCATAAGTTACTCCTTCCGTTAGTTCAACCCTGTCATCGCTGTTAGTTTTAAATCAATAATTTTATGATATCAATAAAATAACATGATGCTCAATAATTTTGTCGATAATAAAATCTCATAAAATAAACCTCCAGCTGTTTTATTTAAGTTTAAATAACAATACAAATTATAAAACAACAACCACAAGTTTCCTAACACCTTTAATTGAACAACAACACTTGAGATTAACAATAAAAACTAAGAAAATATCGCCATCAACTGAACTAAGCTGAACCGAACCAAAGCAAAGCAAAGCATTTCAAATTGAAATTCTATACACTGCCAACGTTCGCTCAACTGACTTCTAGTGATAAAAATCGACATCACTACAAATTATAGGGTGTCACCGAAATTCAAATTAATTCAATGATTTTATTAACAGCGATAACAAACAAATGCAAATGCAATGTTTGTTCTTTGCACTTGTTTTAAATAGAAATAATGTTCAGATTATATACAGATTTTTTTTCTATACAAATGTTTAGTATAAAATTTAAAAATCATTTGAATATTCATTGATTAGTTTTATTTTTTCTGAAACCTACACAAAATTCATTGGAAATTAGTATGAAAAATTTGCATAATCGATTTGTAGTTTTGAAATTCAATTGAAAATAATTGATTGTTACACTTGATAAACCATTACGTTACACTTAATGAAATTATATTTTGATTATTTATTAAATAAAAATGAATTCTAGCGACTTTTTAATGAAGAAAAACTGCTGAAAGCAAGCAACTTTTAAATAAACTTTTTTTGGAAAAAAAAGTTGCTTCAACATCAATACGTTTTTACAGCAACAGTTGCTTTAAAAAGTTGCCTTGAATCAAATAACCTTTGCTTCCAAACAAGCAACTTTTCTACAGAAAAATATGCTTCAATACAAGCATCTCATCTTTAGGAAAAACTGACTCAAAACGAAGAACTTTTCTATAGAAAAAGAGGCTTCAATACAAGCATCTCTTCTTTATGAAGAAATGACTTAAAACGAGGAACTTTTCCAAAAAATGCTTTGAGCAGGAAAAGTTGCTTCAGAATAAGCAACTTTTTTATGGAAAAAGTCGCCTGAAAACAAGCAAGACAAACTTGCTTGTTTTCAAACTTCTACTGAAAAAGTTGCTTCAAAAAAAGAAACATTTCTATAGAAAAAGTACCCTTAACACAAGCATCTCTTCTTTAGGAAAAACCATTCTCTATGAATAGTTGCTGTCAGTCAAGCAACTTCTTAATAGGAAAGTTGCTTTCAATTTAACAACTTTCTTTAAGAAAATTTGTTAACAATTTTCACAACTTTTCTGTAGAAAAAGTAGCTTCAAAAAAAAAAACAACATTTCAACAGGAAATTTCAGTAGAAAACGTTGCAACTCAAAATTAGCAACTTCTTGGTAATATTGTTGCTTCGAAACAATCAATATTTCTACAAAAAAAGTTGCTTTAAAGGAACAACTTTTCTACAGACAAATTTTCTTCAAAACGACAAACTTTTGTAAGAAAAAATTGCTTCCAAACAAGCAACTTTTCTACAGAAAAATATGCTTCAGTTCTTCTTTATGAAGAACTGACATAAAACGAAGAACTTTCCAAAAAAAGCTTTCTATAGTAAAAGTTGCTTCAGAATAAGCAACTTTTTTATGGTAAAAGTCGCCTGAAAACAAGCAACTTTCTCATAGCTAATTTTTCTATAGAAAAAGTTGTTTCAAATAGACAATTTCTTTATAGAGAAAGTCGCCTGAAAACAAGCAACTTTCCCCATAGGAAAAGTTGTTTTAAAACAGCTAATTTTTCTATAGAAAAAGTTGTTTCAAATAGACAACTTTTCTTGAGGAAAAGTTGATTTAAAACGACGAACTTTTTTTCTATAGAAAAGTTGCATAACAAGCAACTTTTCTAAGTTGCCTGAAAACAAGCAAATCTGGTAACTTTTCTATAGCAAAAGTTTCTTCAAAACAAGCAACTTTTCTACAGAAAAAGTTGCCTTAATACAAGAATCTCTTCTTTAAGAAAAACCGTTCTCTATGAAAAGTTGCTGTTAGTCAAGCAACTTCTCAATAGGAAAGTTGCTTTCAATTTAAACACTTTCTTTAGGAAAATTAGTTTCATCCATTTAGTATAGTTTTTCCACTTAAAATACTTTCTCTAGAACAAGTTTACTTACAACAATGCTAGCGCCCATAAGAAACGAAAAGACTGGCCACCGACCGACGTGACGCCTTTTGCTAAATTTCATTCACCATAAGAGTCAATTAAAAAAAATATTATTAAATCTTTGTATATTTTTCTTTAACACACTTTTATTTACTTAACATAGAAAAGTTTATTTTCACAAGACGATTCGACAACTCGGCCAATATTTGTATTCTTAAGCAGGGGTGCACTGCTTGAGATTCAAAGAAACCTAAATACTAGATACTACACTCTAGATAATGAATTTTTCAAATGTTTTTTTTTTTTCAACAAAAAAAAAAAAAATGTTTATTTGTTTAACAACAAATAGCTAAAAATTATTAAAAAATCTTGTTTTTCGTTAAATAGTATTAAAATTTAAGAAAAATAAACTGTTTTTCATAAATGTAAATTATTTGGGGGAAAAAAATTTGCTCAAAAAAACACAAATTTAGGTGAGATAAAAATGATTTGTAATTTCGGCCAAGATTTATTACATGCAGAGTTAAGAGCATTTTGTTTTCATTTGATGTTTGTTTGTTGATTTTTTTCGCAATCTTAAATAAATAATGAATTAAAATGTAAGTAAAGGTTAATTAAATAGAATGCATTCAAGTTTAAATAGAAATATAAAAAGATAAAAATAATTTCTTCTAATTTTTTCTAAGATTTTCTTTCAACAAATTTTTTATTGAGCCTTTTTCTTTACATTTCTGTGACGATATTTATTTGTTTTTTCTTTCATTTTTATACCAACTCATTGCAAATGTTTCATTAACACTTTCAACTACAGCTTTCAATTAAGTTTAATAAATATATGAAAATTTCTTATTCAAATATTTTGCTTGTGATGTCGTAATTTTATTAGAAAAATCAACAGAATTAGAAAAAAGATCACACACATGCTGCAAGATTAAACAGCCGATAAATTGACATTTATGAAAAAAATCGACCAGATTGTCGGTGTTTTTTTACAAAGAGAAGAGAAGACGAAATAGATTCAGCAAAATAAACTTCAAAAGAAAATATGAGAAAAATTTTCATAGATTCTATTCTATGAAAATAGAATTCTATGAAATAGAATTTATATTGGAAAATTTCCAAAAATGAGTTATTCGTATTAGGAAACTTTTCTAAATAAAACATTGCCTTCAATCGAGCAACTTTCCTAAATAAAATGTTGCCTTCAGTCGAGCAATTAAGCAACATTTATATAGAAAAACAAAAAAATTTTATAATGAAAATGTTTCTTTCCATCAAGCAACTTTTTCGTAAAAAAACTTGCTCTAAGTCAAGCTACTTTTCTATGGAAAAATTTGCTCTTCACCAAGCAACTTTCATTCAATGCTCTAAACTAAGCATTTTTCCATAGAAAAATTTGCTCTGAATCAAGAAACTTTAGAAAAACTTAATCTGAATCAAGCAGCTTTAATATAGAAAAACTTGGTCCGAATTAAGCATCTTTTCTATTGAAAAACTTGCTCTGAATCAAGCAACTTCAATATAGAAAAACTTGACCCAAATTAAGTATTTTTTCTATAGAAAAACTTGCTCTGATCCAAGCAACTTTTCTATTGAAAAACCTGCTCTGAATCAAGCAACGTTTTTATTGAAAAACTTGCTCTCAATCAAGCAACTCTTCTATGGAAAAACTTGCTTTCAAACAAGCAACTTTCATTCAAGCGACTTTTATCGTGTCATTTTCTATAAAAATTGTTTTCTATACAAACATTTACTATCAATATAGCAAATTTGCTGTAGAAAACTTTCTATAAATTAAGCAGTTTTCTATAGAATCTGAATCAAGCAACTTGAATATAGAAAAACTTGCTTTGAATTAAGCAACTTTTCTATAGAAAAACTCTAAATTAAGTATTTTTTCTATAGAAAACCTTGCTCTGATCCAAGCAACTTTTCTATACAAAAACTTGCTCTCAATCAAGCAACTTTTTTATGGAAAAACTTGCTTTCTATCAAGCAGCCTTTTTACATTAAAACTTGCTTTACATGTGACTTTTACAAAAAATTTTTTCAAATTCTATATTTGACTTCGATTCTTTCATGTGAAAATTAAAATTAATTTCTTTTTAATTCATTATAAATCACACCACGTTTCAAACTCTTAAAAATCAAAAGTGTGTATGCCATCAAATTTTGTTTTTTTTTTTTTTTCTAAATTCAATAAGTTTTTAAGTAAATAAAACTCAGTTTAAACCTCTTCAGAATAAAGAAAAAACAACGAAAATTATTCCCCAGAACACAAATCAAATTTGTTTACTTAATAAAAAATGACACACACCGCTCTTGTCCTCATTGTATTTGTGCGTGTGAAGGCAGATCAAGGCGGCAGGTGTTTGTCTGGATGTGCTGATCATGATGTGTCATTCTATGAAAATTATGCCTTAAGTAAATTTAACTTGAGGTTGGTCAGTTCTTGGGTTTTCTTACTGTTATTTGTTTTTTAGATGGTCAGTTCCTGTAGCTGTCACATGTATTAGGTGTTTGTTTATTTATTCATTTGTTAAATATTTATTTACTTTTCATAATACACTTGTTATAGATTTGAAAAGAGAAAAAAAAAGAGTTTGAAATATTTATTAACAGGGAATATTTTTCTACTTTTTTAAATTTAATTAACAAGTTTTCAAACTTCTGAAAATAATTTATGTTTTTTTTTTAACTTTTGTTATGTAGATGCATTGTCCAAAATATGTTATTTTATTAGCAAGATCATTAGAAAGATCCATTTGTTAAATATTTCGTTGTTTTCGAGTAGGTGTTTTTAAACGTTTGTGGCCGGCCACAATGGTTGGTTGGTTGGTTGGTTGTTCGGCTGTTTGTGTGTCTAACTGAATCTTGGGTGTTTTCGGTTGCTTCGTTGGTGGTTGGTGGTCTCCAGTCTTCAAAACAATAGAGTTTGTCATGTTTCTGTTAAATTAGCAAATTAACATGTTAAAAGGTGTTATTTGTTATAAGTCGTGTTTTTGCTGCTGCTGCTGTTTATTCTATTTAAGCGCCATGACTACATTTTTCATCTTTTTCGTTGTTGTTTTTCTCACTTTTGTTTAGAGAGTTGATTGTGATAATGACGATCGTCATGATCATTTGCATAAGTATGATTTATTTATTTGAAACAGACAAACACAACAAGTGCCACATCATTTATGGAATTATGATAATTTTTTATTGTTATTTCTGAAGTTTTTAGTGACGCTAATCGCTTGGTGTACTGTTTTGTTAAATAGTTTATACAAAAAAAAAAAACTTTAAAAGTATATGATAAATTGAGATGGGCCAAATATTTAAAGTAAGCCACAATTTTCCTTAGGAGAATATGCTTGATCGCAAGCAGCTTTTCTATAGAATAGCTAAGCTTAAGCACAAGAAACTTTTCTATAGAAAAGATAACTTAATCGCAAGAAACTTATCTATAGAAAAGCTAGCTTGATCACAAGCGTCCTTTTTATAGAAAAGCTATCAACTTTTCTATAAAAAAAGTTAGTTGATCACAAGCTACTTTTCTGTAGAAAAGCTAGCTTAAACACAAGCAACTTTTCTATAGAAAAGCTAGCTTAAACACAAGCAACTTTTCAATAGAAAAGCTAGCTTAAACACAAGCAACTTTTCTATAGAAAAGCTAGCTTGATCACAAGCATCTCTTCTATAGAAAAGCTATCTTGAGCACAAGAAACTTTTGTATAGAAAAGCTAACTTGATCGCAAGCAATTTTTCTATAGAAAACCTTGATTGATCGCAAGCAACTTTTCTATAGAAAAACTAGCTTGATCGCAAGCAACTTTTCTATAGAAAAACTAGCTTGATCGCAAGCAACTTTTCTATAGAAAAACTAGCTTGATCGCAAGCAACTTTTCTATAGAAAAACTAGCTTGATCGCAAGCAACTTTTCTATAGAAAACTAGCTTGATCGCAAGCAACTTTTCTATAGAAAAACTAGCTTGATCGCAAGCAACTTTCTATAGAAAGCTAGCTTGATCACAAGCAACTTTTCTACAAAAAAGCTAGCTTGATCACAAGCAACTTTTCTATAGATACACTCGCAAGATCGCAAGCAACTTTCTTGTTAGATCGCAAGCAACTTTTCTATAGAAAAGCTAGCTTGATCGCAAGTAATACCATGATCTCAAAGTATCTTTTATGTAGAAAAACTTGCTTGATCGCCAGAATTTTTTAAAGAATAACTTGGCTGATCGCTTTCAACAATGCAAGTAACATTTTATTCTTTAAACTTTGAAATTTAAAAACTTTTTAAATTGCATCTCCTCCTATAGTCATAACCTCAATTATTTGCCAGTTACAAGGTGTATTTACTTTTCTCACGCCTCTTTGACTTAAAATAAGTGCGTCTAATTGGGAATTTTTCATTAACAATGGCAGCAACCAGCAGAAAAAAAGACAACACTATATTTATTTAAGTAACAAACGAATACAAAAAATTAAACAACAAAAAAAAATTAAAAAAATTATATTTTTTTGCAAAAAATAATTTTCCAGTATAGTCACGTTCCTGTTAAGAATAAAATAAGGTGTAGCTAATATTTGCAATAACAAAACAGCAATATTTGTTGCTGCTGGATGCTTTAGAGGAGTTATAAACTCTGTAGTTTTATTCTTAAAAGGATAAAATTGTTTCGTAGAGTTTACAATTGGATGGCGTTGCGTTGTTGATGGAAAAACGTCAACATTAATCATAAACGCAAGGAAAGAACAAAAAATTTTCAATTTCGTTACGGTAAAAAGAAAAATGATCAAGGAAACAGAGTGTACAGTGGGTCCAACACCATAATAAATATGAAAACTTATTTAGAACAACACGAAACAACTTAGACACAAAAAAAGAAACCTTATATCTAGCCTGGAGGCAATTGCCACTTAAGTGTTTATAAGTAAACTAATTTTCATATCCAAACCACTGTGCCTATAGTTCCAAACAAAATTGGATGTTCTTGTGAGGATAATTACGTCAATTTAAGCGTAAAATGACAACATTGTAAAAAAACGACATAAAAAAGTATGAAAAATAAATAAACCAAAATAAATACTTATAAAGACAAGACAGAACAAGGTAGGACTTTAACAATGAAGACCACAAAACTATAGAAAAAGTGAACTGGTTAAGAAAAGAACTTCAAAGCGCCATTCGATTAACAAGTGTAACTAATTTACTCTACACAATATAAATAATGAATATTTCTATGTACTTTGCTTATACAATTTCTGCATAAGCATATGTAAAGGTACAAGATAAATATATATGTATATTTTGTTTTTTTTTCTCATGTGATTATGTTTTTTTTTTTTTTTTTGAAAAATATTCTTATGAAAACGTTGATGAAAAACTAACAAAAACATTTCCGCTTGTCTGCATTTTGCGTTAATTATAATGTCCACACTTTGGCACGATCACTCAAAATGACACGTTGTAGTTATTATTATTTTATTTTTTGCTTCATCTTTATTTTTATTATTTTGTTAAATTTATATTTATTTTAATATGTATATATTTTTATATAGTTTAATGATAATGATTTAATGTTAATTATGATCGCGCTTATAATGATCGCATTGCTGATCATAATCACTATGCAATTTTAATGTCAAAATGAACTAATTTTTCAAAAATAAAACAAGCAGACATGCTGACACTTATATAGAGGGAGATATACAGTGTGTGACAAAAGTACGATCAATCTTTGGAGGGAATAACATGACTGAACTAGAACAGAACTAGAACTGAACTGAGACTGAACTAGAACTGAACTAGAACTGAACTAGAACTGAACTAGAACTGAACTAGAACTGAACTAGAACTGAACTAGAACTGAACTAGAACTGAACTAGAACTGAACTAGAACTGAACTAGAACTGAACTAGAACTGAACTAGAACTGAACTAGAACTGAACTAGAACTGAACTAGAACTGAACTAGAACTGAACTAGAACTGAACTAGAACTGAACTAGAACTGAACTAGAACTGAACTAGAACTGAACTAGAACTGAACTAGAACTGAACTAGAACTGAACTAGAACTGAACTAGAACTGAACTAGAACTGAACTAGAACTGAACTAGAACTGAACTAGAACTGAACTAGAACTGAACTAGAACTGAACTAGAACTGAACTAGAACTGAACTAGAACTGAACTAGAACTGAACTAGAACTGAACTAGAACTGAACCAGAACTGAACTAGAACTGAACTAGAACTGAACTAGAACTAACTAGAACTGAACTAGAACTGAACTAGAAATGAACTAGAAATGAACTAGAACTGAACTAGAACTGAACTAGAACTGAACTAGAACTGAACTAGAACTGAACTAGAACTGAACTAGAACTGAACTAGAACTGAACTAGAACTGAACTAGAACTGAACTAGAACTGAACTGAACGAGAACTGAACTAGAACTGAACTAGAACTGAACTAGAACTGAACTAGAACTGAACTAGAACTGAACTAGAACTGAACTAGAACTGAACTAGAACTGAACTAGAACTGAACTAGAACTGAACTAGAACTGAACTGAACGAGAACTGAACTAGAACTGAACTGAACGAGAACTGAACTAGAACTGAACTAGAACTGAACTAGAACTGAACTAGAACTGAACTAGAACTGAACTAGAACTGAACTAGAACTGAACTAGAACTGAACTAGAACTGAACTAGAACTGAACTAGAACTGAACTAGAACTGAACTAGAACTGAACTAGAACTAAACTAGAACTGAACTAGAACTGAACTAGAAATGAACTAGAAATGACTAGAACTGAACTAGAACTGAACTAGAACTGAACTAGAACTGAACTAGAACTGAACTAGAACTGAACTAGAACTGAACTAGAACTGAACTAGAACTGAACTAGAACTGAACTAGAACTGAACTAGAACTGAACTAGAACTGAACTAGAACTGAACTAGAACTGAACTAGAACTGAACTAGAACTGAACTAGAACTGAACTAGAACTGAACTAGAACTGAACTAGAACTGAACTAGAACTGAACTAGAACTGAACTAGAACTGAACTAGAAGAACTAGAACTGAACTAGAACTGAACTAGAACTGAACTAGAACTGAACTAGAACTGAACTAGAACTGAACTAGAACTGAACTAGAAATGAACTAGAAATGAACTAGAACTGAACTAGAAATGAACTAGAAATGAACTAGAACTGAACTAGAACTGAACTAGAACTGAACTAGAACTGAACTAGAACTGAACTAGAACTGAACTAGAACTGAACTAGAACTGAACTAGAACTGAACTAGAACTGAACTAGAACTGAACTAGAACTGAACTAGAACTGAACTGAACGAGAACTGAACTAGAACTGAACTAGAACTGAACTGAACGAGAACTGAACTAGAACTGAACTAGAACTGAACTAGAACTGAACTAGAACTGAACTAGAACTGAACTAGAAGAACTGACTGAAACTGAACTGAACGAGAACTGAACTAGAACTGAACTAGAACTGAACTAGAACTGAACGAGAACTGAACTAGAACTGAACTAGAACTGAACTAGAACTGAACTAGAACTGAACTAGAACTGAACTAGAACTGTACTAGAACTGAATTAGAACTAAACTAGAACTGAACTAGAACTGAACTAGAACTGAACTAGACTGAACTAGAACTGAACTAGAACTGAACTAGAACTGAACTGAACTGAACTGAACTGAACTAGAACTGAACTGAAACTAGAACTGAACTAGAACTGAACTAGAACTGAACTAGAACTGAACTAGAACTGAACTAGAACTGAACTAGAACTGAACTAGAACTGAACTAGAACTGAACTAGAACTGAACTAGAACTGAACTAGAACTGAACTAGAACTGAACTAGAACTGAGCTAGAACTGAACTAGAACTGAAACTGTAGCTCCAAAGTAAACTACTTTTATATTCATTGTATTTCTTAAAGGAAGAACAATTGAGTTCTGTGGTAATGAAAAACTAGATCTAAATATTAACTACTTTTGACTTACGCTGTATCAAAAAAGCTAACAATAGAACATCTATACTGAATATTATCATAAATACACGCCTTCATGATACTTAATTAAAAATTTTCGACTTTCGCGCAAACATACATACATTTTCTCATCAAATGAAATTAAAAATCAAATAAAAAATAAATAAAAATAAACCAAATTCTAATTTAAAATAGCTGCATAAACTTTAGCAAATATAAATTGAAAAAATATGAAAAAAAAATCAAATTCAAAATAATATATAATCCGAAAAATAAATCATAAACGTAACATCCTGCTTGTTGTACAACTAGAAGATGTTGCATGATCACATAAGCACGAGCAATAATTTGAATGAAAATCACACACATGTTTTGGATGATATAAATAGTGGTGGGGATTTATGCTGCACGTTTATTTTGTGCTGAAGACCCTCAACTTGACTGCGATGATCAAGTTGAGGGGCAAAATTTTTGCTTTAAAGGTGACATCGGTTTTTCGCTCTTCTTTTATTTTTTTATTTTTGCAATGACCTTTAATATTTGTTCTTTTGTAATTTTTGTTATTTACTAGAACATATTTTTTGACAATATGTAAATGCTTTCATTCAGTCATTTTTTTCTTGTTTTTCTGTTGATTACACATCCCGTTTTGCGTTGTATTGGCATTGGGGCCCATTGTGTCTGTAACATTTATGTCTGTCTATATCTTTGTCTGGTGTCGTTGACAATTTGTGTTATTTTGGCGCGATAATTTTTTTAATTTATTTTGATTTTTACCTTTTATTTACCAAAAAAATAAAAAATAAAAATTTTTGTTTTTATTTTCATTACCTTTTTTTGCCAAAATCTGTGGTAATGTGTTGATTTTGTAATACCCAGATTCGTGTGGTTTATTTCGCAAGGATTTACTTGATGATTCAGCTGCTCTACAAGCAAAAACATTTCTTATGGCAACTAGTTTTTACTATGGGGTATTTCGAGAAAATCTCTTCTAATTTTAGAAAACATTTTACACAATTCTAGTTCAGTTCTGGTTCAGTTCTAGTTCAGTTCTAGTTCAGTTCTAGTTCAGTTCTAGTTCAGTTCTAGTTCAGTTCTAGTTCAGTTCTAGTTCAGTTCTAGTTCAGTTCTAGTTCAGTTCTAGTTCAGTTCTAGTTCAGTTCTAGTTCAGTTCTAGTTCAGTTCTAGTTCAGTTCTATTTCAGTTCTAGTTCAGTTCTAGTTCAGTTCTAGTTCAGTTCTAGTTCAGTTCTAGTTCAGTTCTAGTTCAGTTCTAGTTCAGTTCTAGTTCAGTTCTAGTTCAGTTCTAGTTCAGTTCTAGTTCAGTTCTAGTTCAGTTCTAGTTCAGTTCTAGTTCAGTTCTAGTTCAGTTCTAGTTCAGTTCTAGTTCAGTTCTAGTTCAGTTTTAGTTCAGTTCTAATTCAGTTCTAGTTCAGTTCTAGTGCAGTTCTAGTTAGAGGTTCCATTTAATTTCTAGTTCAATCCTAGTTCTGTTCTATTTCAGTTGTAGTTCGCTCTGCGATCTTGAAGGTTACCATCGTTAAATGGCCAGAGTTCTGTTTTATAGATGTGAGAACAAGATCCGGTTTCTCCTCAGACAATTAGTTATTCCCTTAATGTTTAAGTAAATTTTCCTTTCAACCTCGTATTTTTATACCCTACACAACTTAAGTGGGATGGGTACATTGGGTTTATGCTGGTGTTTGTAACATACAAAAAAATTTGCTATGTCCGTCCGTCCGTCTGACGCAAGGTATAGGTCGCAATTTTCAAAATAATTGGATGAAATTTGGCACAACCTCTTTTTCGGCCCAAGGACGAAGTTTATTGAAAATGGTTAAAATCGGTCCATTATTTCACCTAGCCCCCATACATCAGAACACCCCGAAAAGGGCTTCTGAGCTCATAAATTGATAAAAAGCGGCACAACTAAGTTTTATACAAGCCTTGATGACCTTGCCAAATTTCATAGAGATCGGGCCTCATTTGACCCTAGCTCCCATACATAGTCCCCTTCAGAAAATTATTTGAATGTCCAAAATTAACTTAAATATTATGTAAATATAAATATATTCACAAAATTTTATCGGGCTTGGTCCATATTTGCTCCCAGCCCCCATATAAAGCCTCTTTCAGAAAATTGGTTTTCATCCATAAATTGCTTAAATGTATCGGAACAAGGTAATAGAAGATAAATGCTTTATTATGAAAAATAAATCACATTTAATATTCATAACTGGTGTAGGGTATCATATGGTCGGTCACGCCCGACTATACTTTCTTACTTGTTTTGTATGTGAATTTTTAGTTTTTATTAGCAAATTTGATTTGATTTTTTTTTTTTTATTTCCCACTGACATGACAAACTCATTAACAGTGAACTTTAGTATGAACACATATTTGTGAAAATTTGTTTCGGATTTAAAAACTTCCAAGATCAATCATCATGTCAATCAAATCAATTTAAATCATGTTTCTATCACACATTCACTGTGTATTTATTTACAAATTCAATATTTGAAAAACACGACTCAGCTAAACTTGTATACAAAAATTTTATTTAAAGCTTTTATTTTATTTAAAAATTTTGTATTCATCAAACGTTTTGAAATTCACATTATTATGATTGATAAAATCCAATTCAGTGTATCATTCATTGTACAAGTGTATTTGTGCATTTGTAATTTGTTTTTAAAATCCTACTAAAAATTAATATTCCATTTAAATTCTAAACAAGTGAAAACATTTAGAAAAAACAACAAACTGTGCTCAAAGTTGGCGAGTTAAATGACGTTATTTGTTGTCATTATCTTGATCACTCTGTTAGATCTTTCAATTTAATGTTACACATACACACCGGCAGTCATTCATTCACTCACTCAGTCTGTTGTTTGTCAGTCAGTTAGTTGGTCAGTCAAAGTGTGTTATTTGTAGAGCAAAGGCCCAATTTTCAATTGAAATTGAATTAAGAAAAGTGCGCTGAATTTTGCTGCCTGTTGATCATTGTCGTCGTCGTGTTGCATTTGTGTTGTGTTTGTTGTTGCACTCAAAACATCTTAATTGCATTTTTTCATGCTGATTTATGTCATCACCACAGATATGGCCACTTTTTTCAATATTTTGTTTTAATTTTTTTTTTTAAATTTATTTTTTCTAAAAATGAGCTGAATTTTTAAAAGAATTAGACTGCAACCAAAACAAAGCAAGCACAAAATTACATACAATTATTATTGCAGCTAAGAAAAACCCCTGGCCCCCTTTTAAGAACTGCAGTCATAATAATTTGGCAAACTTTTCTTTAATATTACATCATACGTTAAATACAAATAAAATTAAAATTATAAAAATAATAATACAAAATAAGAAAAAAAAAAGAAATAACTCGAGAAAATATCTTATAAATTGAAAATAAAGGAATGAAAAGAATTGCCACAAATTAGTGGTGTTAAAGAAATTATTCCGTATTTCTCAATTTGTTGCTTTATAGTTTTTTTTTTTTTTTTTTTTTTTGTGAATGAAAATTTTGCATCAATGAAATTATTGTGAATTAAAGCTAGAACAAAAAGACAAGATCTAGAGATATATAAACAGACAAACAGACTGACAAAACCAAATGTACCAGATGATTATTATGGCCGCAATGGCCGGCTGGTTGGCTGGTGGGTTGTTGGCGTTTAAAAATCAAAGATCACAAAGTGTGTTTGCTGCCATTATTTGGATGAGGCCACCAAAACAATTAAAAGTGCTTTTTTGCAATTGAAAAAATATATTCTACAGGTTCGTCGCTTTTAATTCATATACAACAAATCCATCAAGTAAACTGCCAGCTAAAAGCAAACGATCAATCGATCGGTTGGTTATTCGTACGATCGTCTATTCAATGATACTCAATATTGCTGATGTTGAGCAGCAGCAACTCATGTTGTTGATGAGGAGGTTGATGTCTGTTGATCGCCTGCGGAAATGTGCGCATTTAATTAAAAAAAAAAAACAAATCTAATTGTTGATAATAAATATAAATACAACAATATCAGTACTTTTGCTATTTTTTAAGGTTTTCTTTAAGTGAAACTATTTTATTGAAAATTATTATACGTAGAAAAAAAAACTAAAACAGCCAGAACATTTATTTAATGAGTTTAATCTTGGCATGTGGTAAAACTAAAACACTCATAAAAAATGTTTTGATCACTTAAGTAGTTCATTGATAAAACATTTTTTTTAATTTGTAATGAACATTTTAACAAATCTTTATAAAAACACTAAATAGTCAATGTAGCAGCAATATGTAGGTCAGACAACCAGCCCGCTTTTTAGTGACATGATCAGAATTTATTTAAATTGTTTGTAATGAATTGTTTTACAATTAACATAGTGTCTGTTAAACCATCTTGATTTAAGAGGTTGTAAAATGTTTGCAAAATCTTTAGAAAATGAAACCTGAACTTTTTAGTTAGAAGAAATTTAGCAAAAAGGTTGTTTAAAGAAATTTGGAAATCAAAGTCGAAGTATTGACAAACACTCAATCTAGTTCAGTTTCTAGTACAGTTCTATTCAGTCTAGTTCAGTTCTAGTTCAGTTCTAGTTGAGTTCTAATTCAGTTCTAGTTCAGTTCTAGTTCTAGTTCAGTTCTAGTTCAGTTCTAGTTCAGTTCTATTCAGTTCTAGTTCAGTTCTAGTTCAGTTCTAGTTCAGTTCTAGTTCAGTTCTAGTTCAGTTCTAGTTCAGTTCTAGTTCAGTTCTAGTTCAGTTCTAGTTCAGTTCTAGTTCAGTTCTAGTTCAGTTCTAGTTCAGTTCTAGTTCAGTTCTAGTTCAGTTCTAATTCAGTTCTAGTTCAGTTCTAGTTCATTCTAGTTCAGTTCTAGTTCAGTTCTAGTTCATTCTAGTTCAGTTCTAGTTCAGTTCTAGTTCAGTTCTAGTTCAGTTCTAGTTCTAGTTCAGTTCTAGTTCAGTTCTAGTTCTAGTTTCTAGTTCAGTTCTAGGTCAGTTCTAGTTCAGTTCAGTTCGGTCTAGTTCAGTTCTAGTTCAGTTCTAGTTCAGTTCTAGTTCAGTTCTAGTTCAGTTCCTAGTTCAGTTCATCTAGTTCAGTTTCTAGTTCAGTTCTAGTTAAGTCTAGTGTATCTAGTTCTTCTAGTTCAGTTCAGTTCAGTTCTAGTTCAGTTCTAGTTCAGTTCTAGTTCAGTTCTAGTTCAGTCTAGTTCAGTTCTAGTTTCTAGTCAGTTCTAGTTCAGTTCTAGTTCAGTTCTAGTCATTCTAGTTCAGTTCTAGTTCAGTTCTAGTTCAGTCTAGTTCAGTTCTAGTATTCAGTTCTAGTTCAGTTCAGTTCAGTTCTAGTTCAGTTAGTTCAGTTCTAGTTCCGTTCTAGTTCAGTTCTAGTTCAGTTCTAGTTCATGTCTAGTTCAGTTCTAGTTCATTCTAGTCAGTTCTAGGTTCAGTCTAGTTCAGTTCTAGTTTTTTTTCAGTGCTAGTTCTAGTTCAGTTCTAGTTCAGTTCTAGTTCAGCTCTAGTTCAGTTCTAGTTCAGTCTAGTTCAGTCCATAGTTCAGTTCTGCTCAGTTCTAGTTCAGTTCTAGTTCAGTTCTAGTTCAGTTCTAGTTCAGTTCTAGTTCAGTTCTAGTTCAGTTCTAGTTCAGTTCTAGTTCAGTTCTAGTTCAGTTCTAGTTCAGTTCTAGTTCAGTTCTAGTTCAGTTCTAGTTCAGTTCTAGTTCAGTTTTTTCAGTCTAGTTCTAGTTCAGTTCTAGTTCAGTTCTAGTTCAGTTCTAGTTCAGTTCTAGTTCAGTTCTAGTTCAGCTAGTTCAGTTCTAGTTCAGTTCTAGTTCAGTTCTAGTTCAGTTCTAGTTCAGTTCTAGTTCAGTTCTAGTTCAGTTCTAGTTCAGTTCTAGTTCAGTTCTAGTTCAGTTCTAGTTCAGTTCTAGTTCAGTTCTAGTTCAGTTCTAGTTCAGTTCTAGTTCAGTTCTAGTTCAGTTCTAGTTCAGTTCTAGTTCAGTTCTAGTTCAGTTCTAGTTCAGTTCTAGTTCAGTTCTAGTTCAGTTCTAGTTCAGTTCTAGTTCAGTTCTAGTTCAGTTCTAGTTCAGTTCTAGTTCAGTTCTAGTTCAGTTCTAGTTCAGTTCTAGTTCAGTTCTAGTTCAGTTCTAGTTCAGTTTAGTCAGTTCTAGTTCAGTTCTAGTTCAGTTCTAGTTCAGTTCAGTTCAGTTCTAGTTCAGTTCTAGTTCAGTTCTAGTTCAGTTCTAGTTTTTCTAGTTCAGTTCTAGTTCAGTTCTAGTTCAGTTCTAGTTCAGTTCTAGTTCAGTTCTAGTTCAGTTCTAGTTCAGTTCTAGTTCAGTTCTAGTTCAGTTCTAGTTCAGTTCTAGTTCAGTTCTAGTTCAGTTCTAGTTCAGTTCTAGTTCAGTTCTAGTTCAGTCTAGTTCAGTTCTAGTTCAGTTCTAGTTCATTCTAGTTTCAGTTCTAGTTCAGTTCTAGTTCAGTTCTAGTTCAGTTCTAGTTCAGTTCTAGTTCAGTTCTAGTTCAGTTCTAGTTTCAGTTCTAGTTCAGTTTATTCAGTTTCTAGTTTCAGTTCTAGTTCAGTTCTAGTTCATTTCTAGTTCAGTTCTAGTTCAGTTCTAGTTCAGTTCTAGTTCAGTTCTAGTTCAGTTTCTAGTTCAGTTCTAGTTCAGTTCTAGTTCAGTTCTAGTTCAGTTCTAGTTCAGTTCTAGTTCAGTTCTAGTTCAGTTCTAGTTCAGTTCTAGTTCAGTTCTAGTTCAGTTCTAGTTCAGTTCTAGTTCAGTTCTAGTTCAGTTCTAGTTCAGTTCTAGTTCAGTTCTAGTTCAGTTCTAGTTCAGTTCTAGTTCAGTTCTAGTTCAGTTCTAGTTCAGTTCTAGTTCAGTTCTAGTTCAGTTCTAGTTCAGTTCTAGTTCAGTTCTAGTCAGTTCTAGTTCTAATTCA